>NW_009924997.1:50371-100196 GCF_000696875.1 Nestor notabilis | reverse complement strand
CAAGAATGCCCTTTTCTGCCTATTGTTTCAGCTGTCTCCGGTGTCTTGCTTTGACCCAAATTCTACAATTACCATTCGTGTATTTTCTTCAGGAAAGATTCTGTCAGATTCCGGGACAGAATATTTTAGGAAGAGTTTAAAATAGACACATATGATTTTGAGAAATAAAAGAAAAGCACTGCGGTCCATAAAGCCATCTGAATAGAAAAATGTTTTGTCTTTTGCCCACTCTAATTAGACAATCAAAAATAGAAATAATCAACAGGGCACATCCAATTAAGTTTGCCATTCACCAAGCTTGAGGCTTTCTTACAGAGACTTGTACCATAATAACAAGGAGATGGAAAAAGAAAGCAGTCATTAACAATGCTCAGGGAATTTGGTTTTCTTGATGTGAACCACTGGTGTGGTAGATCTAAGAGGCAGCAGTACTTAGTGGCTTTTTCTTAGACAGTTCTCCTTGTAGTGAAGAGTATAATGAAGGTCCTATTCTAGTGGCATCAAAGTATGTCAATGCTACTACTGAAACTTTTTGGCAGATGAGAAAACATCATCCCCATGTTTGCTAATCTGTCTATGATTACTGAGTTGGATGGAACCACATAATTTCGATGGTTCTCACAGAGAAAGGGTCTGGGGTCTTGGAACAGGTCTGGAGCTTTCCAGGTTTTGGTGACCTTACTGGCAGAGAAGACACAGGATGCCTTGGTTTACTGCCAGCAAAGGGGTAAGATAACAGGTTGTGTCATCAAGTCTTGCTTTTCTCTTCTGAAGTTGGAGTCTTCTCAAACTGTTCCTCCTGAGGTATCTCATACCAGACACCTGAGAAGCACATTTCAGGAGTGAGCACCTCTGACAGCAGCACCCCATCATGCTTCCTGGGCTGGGGTTTTGTGGTTGCATAGACATGAGAGAGGAAGGATTGACCAAATGCCCTCCAGATGTCCCTTCCAGCCTAAATTATTCTGTGGTATTTCTGTAAGTCTTTGGCCTGATGAAGGATTGCTTGGAGATGGTGTTTCGTACTCATTCTCTCGTTCCTGTAAGACCTTTTTGCCCAGTCTGTGTTGTGGGGTTCACTCAGCACCACTTTAAGTGAGCGAGTGTCACTTTCTGAATAGTACTAGCCCATGCCAGAAAACTGTCACTTGCTAGAGAAATGACAGCTTACTGAGCAGTATAATTATATCATAATCTTTGAACAAAGAAAACCACTGCAATCTGTGCGCGAGTGAATGAAATGCTGTAGCCTGTAAGACAGAGGCTGAGAATTGTTTCCTAGTAAGTGTCAGGAAATTTTGGAAGACAACAGATTGCTGAGGGATTAATTGTTAGAGGAAAAAGAAGTTATGAGACCAGCATGCACATGGACAGGTAAAAACTTACCTGAAGTAACCTTCAAAAGCGCTAAGACTAAACAGTTTATCAGTGCCCATTTGAAGAAGGAAATTGGTGAACTGGTAAATTATCAGGGTAACTTGTCTCTACAAAAATAGCTCACCAGTTCACAAAGAAGAATATATTATACTAAAAACTGGCTTGCATTTCAAACTGTGGATTAATAACAACCGAATGCATGCTGGCACATAATTTAGATTCCAGCCATGAAGTCTCCGAATTGTGAGCTGGAAACTACAATAATGTATTTCATAAATGCAGCTATTGTTTTTGCTGGCATCAAGTTGCATGTAGCAGTTATAAGAGCACTGTGCAACATTTAGCAATCTTAAAGGCCAGGGAACAATCTGGAAACCTTCTTTGCATTATTTGGGGGATTGAAAAGTTGCTCTGAATTGAACTAAAATACACAGATCAAATTGCTAAAATGGAAAGTGAACATCAATGGTTTTGAAGTTTTCCCTCCTTTGAAACTCTTCTATAAGGGAATAATTTATTAAAACCAATTGTTCTTATGATTGAATATTCATATAAATATTAGGTTGTAGTTTTCCCCTCCAAAGAAACATTTGCAGATGTTGGATATTCGGACTCTTCATTAGGGACTGTAGTGGTAGGACAAGGGGTAATGGCTTTAAACTTAAACAGGGGAAGTTTAGGTTAGATGTAAGGAAGAAGTTCTTCACAGTGAGGGTGGTGAGGCACTGGAATGGGTTGCCCAAGGGAGTTGTGAATGCTCCAACCCTGGAGGTGTTCAAGGCCAGGTTGGACAGAGCCTTGGGCGACACAGTTTAGTGTGTGGTGTCCCTGCTCATGGCAGGGGGGTTGGAACTGGATGATCTTAAGGTTCTTTCCAACCTTAACTGTTCTATGATTCTATGATATTTGGTGTCAAGTACAAATTGAAAAGGAATCAAGATGTATCACTGAAGTGAACAATGGATTAACCTAGGCAACTTCATTTCTTTCCTCTGGTGACATTATCATGCATCTCCTTACCAAATCATAGCTTTTATAACTAAATAAATTTATGATTGGTGGAGCTTTTGGGTTTTTTTTTTGGGGGGGGTGGTGTTAGATCTGGGATCAAAAACGTTGCTGCTTTATAGCAGATTTCAATCTAAATACCATAAACTCTCTTTTAAATGTAGGCTTTGTAGGTGCAATTTTCTGTTAAGTCTAATGTGATTTCATTATAGATATGAGGCAATGTGGAGACTTGAATAGATAAGTACTCTTCTTTTGTTAGAAATAGATTTCTTTGGCATATTTTTCTTAGATTTCAAATCACACAAAATAACAAAGGGGATTGAAATTCACCTTCTCCCAGAAAGATTTTCTATGGATAAGTGTTTGCATATTTATGTGAACCTCAGATGGGTTTCTTAAAAAAAATGGTTAGGTTTTACTCATCCATATTCTAAGGCTGATGAAGGAGCTTAGGAGTAAATCTGATGTGTTTCAGGGAAAACGGAGAGAAGGAGGAGCGTTAGTGCTGTTCCCTGAGTAGAGATTAAAACAAGATTAGCTGAGTAGGTGTTGTCCATCCTATTTGAAAAGTTTCTATTGATTTCTGAGGGAGCTCATGCTGACTTTTTTCAATGGAAAACAACACGTGTTACAGGAATAGTGACTTGATTCCCATGAAGAGTATTAGGAGCTTAGTGACTCAAATAAAACACAGAAGTTTTGAGCAGTCACACTGTGAGCCCAGATTTGCTCAGCATTTAGGTTGCTGGAGCCAGTTGTTTCACCTGGAAACTTTGACCTAAATAGGTTCAACGCACTCGAAGAAAAGTGTTTATATTCACATGGTTTATAAGTCAGGCTGCGTGCTCAGGGATGCGACATAACTTGCAGTAGAAACACACAGAGCTCCTAAATCCTGGACTAGTTAGGTGTCTATGTATGGCCTGTGATACATAGGAAGTTAGATAGCTGAGAAGTAAATTCAGAGAACACTGTGTATTAAGCCAGGAGTCTCTTAAGTAGTAGCAGGAAAGGCCAACAGGAAAGTTTTTTGCTTGCAGTCCATCTTTGAAAGACAGTTGGAAACCTAATTCCAGGCTAGAGAGATGCATTTAACCCCAAATTGAAATTAAGCTATGAACCCTTCCCTGCAGTTAATCACTGCAGCTGAGATGGTCTTTCCCAACACCCACATCAAAATACTAGGAGGGAGGTGTCACCTCTTCAGCAGGGTGCTCATCAGGGTCATGACAGATCCTGGATAAATTTCTCCTTGGTTACTGGACAGAAGGCCATTTCCTAAGAAATACGAAGCCCCATTCTCGTACTCTGCTCTCCTGATTTACCCTGGCGAAGCTGTTCTTTATAAAAGGTGCAAAAGACAGAGATGGGTTGGTTTAGCCCTTTTTTTAGGATACCAGCTTGATGCCATGTCCTGGTCCTTGCTCTCACTGACTGCACAAAGCAGAGCAGCTTTCCTCATATGACCTGAACACAAAACACCCAGTCAGTCACTGGCCTAAGGCTTAGTGATACCTTGGGACTGATGGCAGTAACCACTGTCGTTTGCCTTGGTGTTTGATTCTGAGATATTCCAAATGGCTATAATAAAAATTAATCCAGAATGTCACATTAACTAAGATTTCTTCAAGACAGAAATGTGAATTGCAGGTCTTGCTGTGAACTGTGCTCCCTACTTGTCCCCATGACACCTACTTGGCATCTTAAAATATCCTCCTAGATGGCATCTTAAAACAGCCCAACATCTACCCAAGGCAAAGCCATTCATACCACAATAGTTGCACTATTGTTACTAGTTGTAACTGAAGGGGTCTATCAGCTTTTTATTTGTTACTCTTGTTAGACTTTCAAAATCCAATCTAAACCCTGTTTCAGTGTTTTTCCTCGGCTTAATTATGACTTGCTGAAATTCTTTGAGGTCAAGATACCTATGATAATGACAATGTTTTTCAATATGTCTGAAGCACACAGATTTGCAGAGTTGGATTTTCCTTCACCAAATGTTGAGTGCCAAAGGTAATAACATAATTATCTTTGTCACATAAGTTGGTGTCTGTGTGACTATAATAAATTGCAAAATAGAGATCTTTGTAAAAACATCAAGAATTCAGCTTTTCCGTTCGGATTTATGCTGTTTCTAAAGGAAATGAAAAGGCCTTTAGAATAGAGCTTTCCATTTCGTTGGGTAGAGGAGGAGGAACAGGAGAAGGAAGACATTGTTTTGACAGTTTCATTTTTGTTGTGAAGACTCTAGTTCATATTTTTTAATAGTTACTCAGCTCTGGAGACAAGCTCAGCAGATGTGAATATCTCATAAAAGTCATTTTAATCCATACAAATGTAGTAAATCGGAAATTTTGGCATTTTGTGTTGAGAAGTTCTGGTGACAATGCAGTTGTCAGTCATTTAGTTATAGGAAATGAAGGATTTGTTACCAGAAAGGGGTGAATGGGTTGGAATTAATCCTATTGAATCACATGGGCAAATGCATCGACCACCTTGTGGTTCTCAGTGTCAGCTAATTAGATTGCAAATGCCACAGTGCCTTTATCCAGAGGCATACCTGGTTTTCTGTCTGCTCTTGTAGAAGTTCAGTAGGGTTCTCTCCTGGTTTTAGACTCTAATTGATAAGAATACAAAAGTAAAGTAAACACAAATTTGTGTACCCGTTTGGATATTCAACATGAGCAAATGTAGTCTCCTGTGATCATTCCAAAACTGTTGAAGTTCCTTAGCTTGCCAGTGTGATTTCCAGCAAAAGTCACAAGTGTAACTTAAAGCAAATTAATTATTTACACCAGAATACTCGAATGAATGAAAAACAATCTGGATATATTTACCTTTCAGTAGCTGCTGATTTGCTTCTCCCAGGTATAAACCAATATTCGTTGCATTCTTGTTTGTTGGGATTTCTAAATCATTGAGGTGTGAGAGTAAGGTACCCAACTGCAAACTTCTTTGCCCGTGAAAGACATACGTCATTTACTGATCTGCAAAACTTCTGTGCCTAGGGAAGAATTAAGGCACCCGTCGGTTGGCTACTTAGGAACCCCTCAAGAACACTTTGAGAATGTCATACTGTTGTTTTAGTTAATTATAGGAGTATTAACTTACTCAATGTGAGTATCAATTTCCAGATAATTTACAGGTGGAGCTTGTATCATAATGAATGTCTTTACATGAAACATGAGAAATACTCAGGGAAGCCATCTGGAATTTACAGCCAATATGCTGTTGGGAATCCAATTGCTTCAGTTCAAGTCCATGAAGTTCAAAGCGTTTTGCAAATGGTATTTTTGATGAGGCTGTCTCCTCCAGTAGTTGTTGTGATAGGGCTCTCTAGCTGCTACCTCTTATTATCAGAGAGAAAGCTACTTCTGTGTGTGCTCTTCCCATTTGTCCTCCAGACCATGGAAACACACTTCATCCACAAGAATGGATTCATAAAGCCAAGCACTTACAGCTCTTGAAATCAGGGGGCTGAGTTTACTGGTGTTCATAGTTTAGCCTTGCTTACTAAGCACATCATTGCAGCAGGCTATGGCTTAAACATTGATTCTTCATGGTCCAGAAAGCACTCTCGGCTCTTCTGTGGCATTTGGACAAAGCAGCTGTGGCTGAAATTCATAGAGTCAGGCTACCAAACTGTGATTGATCAAACAGTATCAATCTGACAGAGTGGAGGCAGAGAATGAAGGACGCATAATAAACAATAGACATGGTGCCTATGTTGGAAAGCATGCTGGGAATGAGGTTGTAAATGTAAATCCCTTTTCTCCCTCCATATGAAACTGCAAAAGCAACCAGTAATTGGAATTATCTGATAAATGTTGCTAAAGCAAAGAAATGTTATGGCTTTTAGTGCTGAAGTCTCCCAGAGCACATTCTCTGTGGGTTTACTGAGCACTGAACAGGTCAATAACCTTTAACGCAATCCACTGGGGAAATAGAAATGTCAGAACTATAAAGTAGCCTGTATCAATTTCAGTCCCTTTCAAATAACCAGTTTGACCTATGGATCTAAATACAGAAAATAAACAAGAGTCTTGAGCCACATAGATGCCAACCATCTCCCCACTGCTTACACTTCAATAAAAATTACCATTCTGGTAAAGGTCCCAGTTCAATAGCAAGGAGTGACCATTTTTCATTGTTATTACTTGTTAAATGTTGCAGGACTGCTGTGCTGTCCTCAGAGTCAGTGCCACATAAGTCATTCGGATGACATTTTAATAAACATCTATTTTTTTCAGAGTCACAACGGACATCTCTGTTAGGATTTCCTGGAGTTCTAATGTAATCTCCATGGATACTGCAGTCTGTCCCTGCAGAAACAAAACAAATATAAAGCCAGCCAGCCCCTCCAGAACTAGGAGTGAGATGGAAAGACCTCGAGAGCTTTCATCCCTCTCCGTTCATGCTTCTCACTTGTAATTCAGCTTTGGTAACAGTTCACAAGAGACTAGCACTTTCTTCCTCAGGTGGTGATGTCTTCCTGATGTCCAGCAAGGTTTCAGGATGGGAAAACTGTGGGTGATCAGATCAGGTTAGAAGGGTGATGTTTTTCCTCATGACATGATTGCTGAATTTCCAACAGCCCAAGAGGCTGAAAGCGGGTGCTGCAGGAAAACAGCTTTGGTTTGTTGTCTTTACGTTATGATATAGATATGAACTTGTGTTTAGAGTTAAAACTAGTGTGATTCTCTCACCTTAAAAACACACATATTTTTAACAGTGTGAGGTGGTGGGAGTAATGCTGTTCGAGGCGGTGCAAGAGAAAGTCTGCTTTCTCATAAACTGCCAGCTTAAGTAAGCAGTGAGTGTGCCAGACAACCGAACCTGTAAAAATAGTTTTGTTTCACTGCTTCTTAATCCGTACTAGCCAGGAAATATTGAGAGAGTATGGTAGTAAGAGCTGTGTTATACTGTGGAAATATTCTGTTATGACTTAGAGCTCCTGACAGAGAAACTGCATTTCTTTCTGAGGTCACAAGGTGAGAAACTTTCGAAAGTGAGAAACTCTCTTGTTTATCAAGGGATATGGGCTCACATTAAATGTTTTCATCTGATAACAAGTAACATTAAATAACTGCCTTTGGAAACCTCAGCAAATTTTTTTCCATTAAAGTGCAAAAATAGATGCTGGAAAACCTAAGCAGACTATTTAATCACTAAGCATGTGCTTTTGGAAGTGTGAAGGTATGTCTTCTTTGCTCTTATCCAATGTTATTGAGGGGAGGGGTAACAGCAACAGAGTGTGTGGACTAAGCAATCCCAAAATATAATGCAGTCAAATAGTGTGCCTTGAAAATTGTAAGTAACCTCCTACATGCATACACACAGCAGAAAATAAATAGGATTTATCGTATGAAAACTCCTCGTTTTATTCTAGCACTGACCATGATTGCTTTGTCACAGAAGGTCCCACAGTTGCCTGCATAAAGCAGGCAATCAGATGAGATATTGAACCCATTTTCCAAGGTTTGATGGGATCATAAAGGTGGTCTAAACTGGGTTTTTTTGGAATGTTGTTTTTTGGTTTGGGTTTGGTCATTTGGAGGTTTTTATGTGGAGTTTTTTACGTTAAGTTTTAGGATACCACTTGGCAGCTGCCTCATCCTGCTGGGTGTACCAAGTGGATTATCAGCTCTACAGGAGTACCCTTGGAGCTGCGCTGGGTTATACAGCAGATTCAGTAAGAAATAGAAATGGACCAAATAGCTTAAGGCAGCTGTAAGGCTACATACTTCAGGGAAAGACAGATATCTTCAAACAATCAGAAAGAAGACAGAGCTCCAGATTACCCTGAGAGTAATTAAAAACATAATAGTGCCTAGGACTTCTAGGTAACTTTTTGGTAGTGGATGGAAATGTGCCTGAGAAAAAGGTCAGAGGCTGTACCCACATTTTTTTCAGATGGAGAAGCTGGGATGGTGAAGGGTGCGTGATTTGCACCATCTGTGGGAGGTCCTGGTGTCTGTGCAGTCTTACACTGCAATTACAAATGCTGCACTTAACTTCTAGGGCAGCATCTTACTCAAGAGACAGGTAAGGGCAGCTCAGGGCCAGTAGAATACAAACTCCACAAATGACACCACTGTGTGTAGAAGAAAACTAATGACGGTGTATTAATTGCTACTTTGGCAGAAACTTAATCTTGAACTTTCCTCCAACTCCCACCACTGCTCTGAGCATGCTTTCTCTGCTTCATCACCCCATGTCTATGCTGAACTGTTGAGCTCTGCTTTGTATAGTGCAGCAGTTGCTTTTAAGTCTCCTGTCCATCTCCTAGGAATGCCATTGCTCATCCATATCTCCACACATGACAAACTATGAGGTTACTGTGAAAGCTGACATGTTTTCAGTGTCCCTCAAATTCTGTTTCCACTTGGCAGCTTTCTGTGATAGCCAGTGAGATCTAACAAAAGGCTGCACGACGGGAGCAATGTTGCTCCGACTAAAACCCCTTGTCCAGACCTATGCTCACAGCTCTGCCTCCCAAGGGCTCCCTCTCTCACCGGTTTCGCTTCCAGGGAGGAGAAATTAAAGGTCTGCCTGATTTCTGCTTAAACCAGGCAACCTAATGCTTCTTCAATGCCTGCGATCCCACAAGGTGGTTTGCTGCTTAGGGAGGTGGTTGTACTCTGCATCAGGGTGGAAATAAACCAGATAATAGTTATATTCATTTTCTTGGAAGTGTTTTTGGCTACAGAATTCTCCCGGGAAGGACAAATGTTAAATGTCAGGAAAATGTATGTAATCAGTGATTAACAATGACTGCATGTTCAAACCAGTTGTAAATCCAGCTTAGACAATGAAGGAGAGGAGGAAAGGAAGTATATGGTATAGTACAGGCTTTCCCAAGAGCAGGACTGATCCTAGGCTGTCTGGATGGCAGGTACGCACCCTGTCTGGCTCTGACTACCTGGAGTAGGTTTAAAGGCAGATCTGGTTTTAGCTCCTTCTGCCTGGCATGTCTAGATCTTTCCATGTGGGAGCTAAAACAATAGGACAGGGGAGGTGACAGGGGAGCAACCAAAACAGTATTCCCGAACACTCATTTCAGCCTGAAGAGTGGTTCAGCTCCATCATATGTGTCTGCTTCTTAGTGAGTAACACCTACACCATTAGCTTTTTTGGAAGGAAAGTAACTGGCAGTAGTTATCACCATTCACCATTTGTTGAGCTAATACTATGTATTCAGCCAGGAAGCACAAAAATACTGCATAAGTGAAGCGTCCACGTGGCATGAAGGAAGAATAATTGGAGCAAACAGCTTGGGAACTGACTATGCTCTGAAAAAATGTTTTCCTAGGCTGTTCAGTAAGGGTTTAGGAATAACAAACAGATTTGTTCTCATCCGAGCAGCCTAAAATGACTTCCTGGTGCAGCAATAGCACACACATTTCAGATAATTTATGTGTAATAAATTAACCAACACTACTGCTTCTCTAGACATGAGGATTAGCAGACCCCTTTCAAATCCAGAGTAACACCAGGGAGTGATAATCTAATCAATGCACATAACCTACTTATAGCGTAGTGATTATAACCAGGAGGTGGTGTTTGAAGTTGATAAAAGTTTGGGAAGGTAAGGATCTGAAGTAGTTTATCACTCTGGAGAAACCCATCTTTCTGCCAATCATCAACCATCTAAAAACATTGCTTTTTACTAATCTGTCAGAATTAAAGCTGCTTTCTGGAAACCAGAGCAACACTGAACCGACAGGACCATTCACTGCCTAACTTCTCAGTACAGTGATTCCACCCACTCCTGCTCAGATAGGCCTGAACACGATCCTGGCTTCCCTGAAGAACCTGAGCCTGCGGGAGATTTTTAGATCAGGCTTCACATTTACCTGTGTCCCAAGACAAAAAGCGTTTTTGACCTGTGCTCTGAAAGGTGTTAATGTGGTGTAATTCCAGCTGTCCTGAGAGAGAGTTTAAAAAGGTGGAAAAAAAATAACCTTTTCAGTGGCTCCATTCCAAAGTGAGCTGCAGTGAAGCAGGGCTGTATAAAGATACGAACACTTCACAGCGAATCTGCTCTGCCATTGGAAATGGAAACCAGCTGCAAGACCCTGTGAAAATTGCCAGTTAATTGGAAAAGATTTCAATGCAATATCTTTGCATTTTTTTAATTGCATTTCTAAAGCCATCCTCATTTTTACACCACTTAGTTATCCTCATTAATGTGTTTTAATGCAGCATATCTTACCTGCATACTTCTAGATCAGTGATGAACCTAACGTTTGGTGATGAATCTGGCAAAATAACAACATTCCTGGGGTCAAATGACTTCTTCTTTCTTTTTTTCAAAACTTCATAAGAAATAACTGCATTAACATCTATAGTCTTAATATAGTTGAAACAGACTTCTGAGGATTCATAGCAGAAGTGGATTTGGACTGGTCTGCATCTGAGCTTTTAATTTTGCAGATTATTGTCTCAAACAGAAGGCAAAATTTACAGGATAATCTGGAAATTATCAAAGCAATAGCAAGCAAATGTGCTGTATTTTGAGGACTGGACAAAACACACTTATGTTTCACTTTTATTTACAACCTCCACACCCCCTTTTCCATCAAAAATAAATCTAAACATGGAAAATTAATTAACTTTTTTTTTTTTAAATGTCAGTGATGGAACTCTATGTTTCTTAATCATTCCCCAGCATTAGCAATGTTACTTCTTTGAGACTGGCAGGAGACATACTGTATTTGACATTTTCCCTTTGGAGCATGTGGACTCTTGCAGGTTGCACTCTTTGCTGCAGTTTTTGAGGTGTCCCGTCCATGAGGCAAGGTAGAAATGCAGAACTAATCATCTGAATGGAAAAACTGGGCTGACTAGTCTGACGTTTCTGTGGTTTATATTACTTGTTAGTAAAAATAAATAAGCAAACCCCAACCACATTAGACAGGGAGGGAGAATAACTTCTGCATAAGTTTTCAGTCTTCCAGCATTTTTAATTACCCACGTTTGGCTTTTCGGTTCTCATTTTCCTAGACTCAAAAATCACATATTAATGGTCTCTACTAAATACCACTGTAAATCCTTCTAATAATTTTGCTTTTGTTGTAGTGACATCACCTCTTTATGAACTGTTATTCCTTAGTAGAAATAAGGAAACCTTCCATTATACTTTTATATAAATCCCATTGTGATATCTGTCTCAGGATATCACTGCAGATACTGTACATGGAAGGACACTGAAGCCAAACACAGGTTATAAAGGGTTGATTGCCACGAGCATGGCTACAGACTCATGGCTGCTACGTTACACACACGCAGTCAAAACACACTAGCTGACATATTAGAAGTAATGCTTTAATACTCATTCCTTACATCTTGTTCATAATGATCTGAAGGCTGCACTCCTGGTAGTAAGTGGATCCCTTGTTTTTGGAATAGGGAAGGTTGCCAAATGATTAATAAAGGAATGACTGTAATACCACAGCAATGCTGATTTCTTTCAGATGCTAAAAGTCAACATGTGAAAGACAACCACTGCAAGTATACAACCTGTAGCTCAGAAAACATATTCATAGCAAACAGCCTGCTAACCCATACCAAGTCTTACCAATAAATACTCTAACTTTGTGATGTTAACATACAGTTTAAGAACTCAGAAATCGTTCTAGTTTACTACGGGAACTGCCTGGGGTTTTCACATATAAAAGCCAAATTAGATGAAGTGCCATTTAATACCTGGGGTCATTTGGGTATGGGACATGTTGTTTTCCTTTTTGAGAGCAGTGAAGTTCAAATGCCTGGTGTATTTATTTATATAAACCTCATATTTATTAACAGCTAGGTGTTCCTCTGAAAAATAAAACCTTTATGCAACAAAATCCATATGTTGTAGAAAGTATGGCTTTTCTTAGATGGCCAGGCAAATGGGCTGATCTTATATAATAGTGGAAATTAGTTAAAGATGACAGCTGTGGAGCAGATTATCACTGTGGAGGTCAAATAGGCTCCTGTCCCCACCATCTATTGTACTCAAGTCAGGATCAGGGACAACGAAAATGTGTGTATGAGTAGGAAACATTGTAGAGCTGAACAGTAAAATAAAAGGGGGAAGAAACAAATCTCCTGATGGGCTAATGAGGAAGTCTGAGGGTGAATGAGGAGCATCGGTGATGAGATGGCAGGGTTCCAATGTCACTGAGCAGGATAACTCCTCTTTATCAGATGTCCCCGGCAGCCGATCCTTGTCTCAGGTGAAGGAGCCTGTCACTCCCACTCCCATCTGCAGTGATGAAGTTGGGTGATGAGGTCCATGGGGATGTCCAGGGCGACTGTCACAAGTAGGTAGAGGGAATCACCTCGGTACTCCTGTTAAGTCTCTACATTAGGCACATGCTCACTGAGAAACTGCCAGTTACATCTAATTCACAGCCGTAGGAAGTGACTGCCCCACAGCAGGGTTGCTTGGGAAGAAAGCTCTGCCCTACGCCTTCTGCCTGTTCATTTGTATCTGCCCACTTGGGTGATAGCTGTGAGTCTCAAACCCTGGTGCCCATTGGGGCGTGAGTGTCCTAGTGCCATTTCCTGCCCATGCAGATAGACCTGGCAACCAGCATCTGGAGGTCTCAGAAGGATCCACACCATCTAGGACTGCCAGCTGGGGACAGGGAGTCTTTGCAACCTTGTCCTTTGGTGAACATGAGGAAAAGAGGGCCCGGACCATACCACTCCTGGGGATAACTGAATTCAAATTACAGTTGAATTGTGTTTTTAGTGTGTCAGTAACAGAACTGTATCACCACGGCAAATAATATCAATGCTTCACCTTAAATGGCTCACCACAACCAAGCTCAGAGCATTTTGCAGCTGAGAAAATGCCACGTAAAGCAAATGCCATGCAAAGCAGCTGCCCATGAAGAAGGAGCCTACAGGATCCATCCGGGTTCCCAACCTCCCAGGGTGCGCAGAGGCAGCTCCAGGACAGTTTCTCCTAGAACACAGGGGACCTCTTCCCAGTTACCAGGACCAGTAGTCATCCCTTGTGGGGACACCTGGCTGTGTGGCCTCCACCTCGTCTGGGATGATGGCCACAGTGAGGACAGGTACCTTGGCAGGGTAAAGAAATATTAGCTTTACTCCTAATTCCCAAGCTTATTTCCTGGCTCTTCCCTGATTTCCCCAGTAAAATTTCCTTTTAATTGTGCACAAGACATGTGGTCTGTGCAGAGAAAGCTGTTCCACCTTGGAGAGGGGGTAATTAATTTTCCTAGATTTGGGAGCTCGATTTGTTGCTCATTCTGCCTTCAGAACGAACCTGACCCGTCTGACAAGCTGAACAGATAATTTCTTCTGAAAACTGTTCTTATCATGAAAGCCACCTGGAATGTTGATCAAATCTATGTCAGGCAATTCTTTTAATGCAGAAGTAAAACTGGAGATCTATCTAAACAGCACCATCATTTGGATAAACTGCCATGACCTCCTTTTTGCAGAAATATTTGTTCTGCTGGACAAGTATTTTGTGCTGTTGTCCACCATGTCCTCCAATTCTTGTATAAATCTTGTATATATAGGGATAATGTTTTTTCACTTTGCCAGAATATCATAACTACACCCAGCAGCTTTAATTTCTGTGGTTACTTTTTTTTTCCCCAACCCAAAGTACTTTTAATTGGGTTTAGATTAATTTAGATAGCATGAACACATTGTAATAATTTAAGACAGCTGCTCTGTCTCATATGATAAGCAAATTAAACAGGTCATGTTTTCATTCATCATAGCCAAGGATCTGGTGGCAGGGATAGATTGCAAAGGTAAGATGATGTCTTCTCTAGCAGATGCTGGCAGAGCATTTGAACTTGAAAGGATGCCATCAAGCTGCTGAACCTTAAGTGACAACATGGAGTTCCTTTGCACTGAAGAGTTGTCTTCTGGCTATGCTGGCAACAGAAAATGTGCATGCCACTAAGAGCTATTTGTTTCTGAGCCTTTCTTATGAGTATAGACATGGTAGCTGAGCATAATGTATCTGAGGCAACTTATTGATAGCTTCCATTATGGAGAGTGGAGACTTCTAGGGGGAAAAGGCATGGAGAAAGCAGCAAATTACAGTTGCTGTAATAATGTGTTTATGAAAGTTGTGACATTCATATGGGCCTAGGAAACAGATGTAGGTCCTCATATGCATTTTGATTCACTTCCAACCTTGGACAATTTTCCATCTGGGGCCTTGACTTGGCCCCATATGAATATCTGCCCCTAAGTGTAATTCTTAGCCTGGATTCACTGTGTGAGCAGCCCACTTTTCCAGGTTACACTGGTATTTTCAATTTGGATGCTTACTAGTATTTGTGTCTTCGTTCTGATTTTAAAAACACGACTGAGAATTTTTCCAGGTTCTGTTTCCATTGAGGAAATAGACTGCAAAAATGAAAAAACTTTGTTTTCATCATTTTGAACAAGAATGTTGAAGACTCTGATGCTGCCTCTATGGTTAAAGCTGGAGCGTAGCAATACCTTTTTAGTTATTGCTCCTGACAAAGAGGCTGTAGATCTCATTAACCTGGCCATGAGCTTGAGATTCTTAAAAAGCAGGTACAACTGACTCCTTAGGTGCCAGGGAAAGCTATTGTGTAACTGAATTTCATTTGCTGGTGCATATCTGTGTAAGGAATCTGTTGCTATCATGGATGGGCATGTGCTGTCCTGCATTTCTTGCATGGCTCTAGGTATTTCTAGTCCCTATTTTGTGGTTTCTTTAAAGAAAAAACAAAACAAACTTGCTTCCTTCCTTGCCACACATTATGAGCAATAGCTGTGACTAATTTAAAAGGGTTTTGTTACTTAGATGCTGGAGGGAAGATACTATAATAAGAAAAAATAAGAAAAATAAATTAATTTTACATTTAATTCTGCACACAGTAAAGTTATAGCTCTCTCCCAGGAACTGAATTTTCTCTTCTGGTGAAAACAACTCCCACAAAAGTTTGTGTATAAATGTCTTTTAATGTACTGCCCTTATTAGTCTATAAAACTCTTCTAAAAATGAGGACACTAGCTATGACAGTTCAGCATCTTTTTCTGTATTATTTTAGTGTTTCCTTCTTTAGGATTTGGAAACAAATGGTGCAACCTCCTGACAGCATTGGCAGCAGCAAACTTTAGAGATGCACGAAAACTGTGTCTTCCTACTGTGGATGGTGTAGAAGGTGATAAGAAGCTTAGAGGAGAAAATAGCTTGGGGGAAAGGAGGATTAACCTCTCTTACTGAGAGTGGAACAGATACCAAGAAATTATGTTTTGCTTGAATTGCATTCCTAGTTTGAATGCATAAATCTGGGGGAGGATGTTCTGGGGGAGGGTGTGTGGGAAGGAGCTGTAGTGCTTGTATTTTGCACTCTGGCTGCATTTGTGGAGGAGACTCAGTAGCTGTTTTGCTTAATAATGTCTTTTTCTTATTGGGAAGAGGCAATAAAGTGCCTCCTCCTTGCACTTCCATTTCTGGCAGCTTTTCCTTCCTGGTTTGTCTTTCTTTGGGCTGTTCCTCAGAACCAGCTCCCAGGAGAGGGGTTGGCCAGGGTGAACCCACCAGGCAACCGCGGCTGACTCCCAGCTGTTGATCTTGGACAGGACAAAGACACACAGTCCTCATTTGTGGCAGATTTTGAGTCTGATTGGTTTAGTGCCCTTCCAAACCTAAACCCAAACTTCTCTGAGCTCTCCACGAAAGGGAGCAGCGCCTTCAGAGAGAAGGGATATGCCGGCTGTCCTGAAGCTGTGGCTGCATGGTGGGCGCTTCTCGGCTGGCAGAGCTGCGACCACAGGACCCTGGGGAGGGGGTTTGGCTGTGAATTGGGTGTTAGTTCACCTGGCAGTCCTCCTCCAGGTGAGCCGGGTGGGAGCTGCAAGCCTGCGGTAGGTACCCCCACCCTGACAAAAGGGGGTTGGACTAGACAACCTTTGAAGGTCCCTTCCAACCCAAACTGTGATTTTATGATTCTATGACCTGGCCAGAGTCGTCAGGATCTTCCCAGGAGCACTCCTGTGTGCACAGCTTTTGTCCTAACCTGGCTATAAAAAGAGCCTCTGTGCAGCCAGGCGCAGTCAGCCCTGCCTGGGGCTCAGTCTGCAGTGGGGACTCTGCCCTGGGGTCGGGATGTGACAAAGGGAACCCCTCGGGACCAGGAACCCTCCCTTTTAGGTGAATGATGACGTGGTTTGGATCACTGGCCATAACGTTTGAGACTCAGCAGTGCAGAGACGAACCCATGCGACATCTGAAGCTGGAGCTGATGCTGATGGAGCTTTAGTTGAGTTTGAAAAATACATTTTCTTTAGCCTCAGTTTATTGGTTCCATGACCAAGCTAGAGCTTGATGTTTCATGTCACTGAGAGCATTTCTGCTAGGTTCACTCTAGTAGATGAGTTACCAAAGAAGTCAGCAGTTCTGAACTGACACCTGGACTCAGGATTGCAGTGCAGAGAAGGGGATTTCAGACACTTCAGCTGAAGGTCTCCAAACATCCCACCCAGAACACTCTGAGTTCAGCAAGATGCTCATTAACCCAGTAGATAGTACAAGGCTGAACTGGGAGCAGCAGTGTTTCTTCTGAGCAGGAGTTAAGGTGTATCTTACAACTGAGAAAGTATTTCTGGTACAAGTCTAGCACATAAATGGCAAGTGCCTGGTGGGGTGGAATCATAGAATCATAGAATTATTTGGATTCTATTATTTGGGTTGGAAGGGGCCTTAAAAATCATCTAGTTGCACCCCTTGCAACAGGCAGGGGCACCTTCCACTAGAGCAGGTTGCTCCAAGCCCCTGTGTCCAACCTGGCCTTGAACACTGCCAGGGATGGGGCAGCCACAGCTTCACTGGGAACCCTGTGCCACGGCCTCAGCACCTTCACAGGGAAGAACTTCTTCCTTATATCTAATGTAAATCTCCTCTCTTTCAGATTAAAGCCATTCCCCTTATCCTGTCACTACAGGCCCTTGTAAAAAGCCCCTCTCCAGATTTCTTGTCAGCCCCTTTAGGCACTGGACGCTTCTCTAATGTCTCCCCCGAGCCTTCTCTTCTCCAGCCTGAACCACCCCTGCTCTCTCAGCCTGTCTCCATAGCAGAGTGCTCCAGCCCTTCAGTGGAAGCCTCCTGCCAGTAGGAGCTTCCTAGGCATTGCAGAATTCCCTTACCTGGGCAGGAGGCCAGGCTTTCTGCATAGATGACTGGGAGAATGCAATCCCCTTCACACTTAGAAATCCTAACCTGAACTCTGCCTTTCCAGGGAAACTGTCATACTTTTTGGATCCGTGTCCCAGCAGGACTTCCTCTTCCTGAGCAGAGAACTGAAGGATATAGCTAACAGGGAAATGAGGTGTTTAAACTTCACTGCTTCGCCTAGCGCAGCAGTTGTTCTGAGAGACAGCTCTTGGCGTTCAACCACAAACCTCACTATTGCAAACACATCTTGTCCTTGCTTCATGGAAGGTCAGCGTTCTCCCTCTGCTTCTACTCAGGACTTTAGTATCCCATCTGTGGCACAACTCCGGTTGCCCTACTAAATGTTTTAGAAAACATCACTTCAAATAAAATCTCCAAGGCTTAATTTAGACAAGAATATTTAAACTTTTCCATAGACATGAAGTCACCAGTTGGCACTAATCTGTGTTTGTAGAAATAAAATCTGTTGGTTATTATTTGCTTTTCAGTTAAGCTCCTTTAACCCGTGCTACCTTCCACACCAGCCTCTGTTCAGTGGTAGCCTGAATGGTGATGAACTTCTAGATCAGTTGGTATTTTAGTGGGTGAACAATTTCCACAACTAAATAGCTTTAAAAGCATCAAAGTCAGACCCGAACGAATCTTCTTGTACTTGGTTTTCAGATTAATCATCTTTGGCTATGCCTGAATCCCTTTCCTGTAAGATTCCCTTTCCTCAGCCCCTCAATTTAAGGAAAGCAATGGCTGGAACTTAAAGCAAATATTACAGAATAATTGTGAGAAACAAAGTTTGAGTTCATGATAATTGCTTGTACCTAGAAAATAATTTGGAAGTGACATTTAATCAGCAGAGAGAATTACACCTTGGGCCCCTGTGACCCCTCAGTACAATTCCATTTCCGAGACCTGAGCAGATGCACGATCTCTTCACAAAGGAACTCTAGATCAATAGTTCAGTCTGGAAAATATTTGGAAGATAATTATAAAAATTGGTAATCAGAATCTATTGGTCATGATGCATCAACAAAAAGGTGGAGAAAAATTAAAATATTCCAAAAGAAGACGGCAATCATGAAAAGTGACCCCTCAAAAAGATTATTGAATACAAAGAACCTATCTTGAATGGGTATCTTAAATTGCATATTATTTCTGTCACATTCAGGAACATCGAAAGCAGTGTGTTTTTTTAAGCCATGTCCAAAGGAGAGTGAAAGGACTTCATTGTTAATGTTTGTGGTGTAAATGTTTCTAAGCATTAAATGGCAGCCCATGTTGTTTATATTGGATTTAGATCCAAAGCAGCTCTTGAAGTTGTTATGTCAGGTGTTAAACTGCACATAGAGACACCACATTACTGACTCTTGCAATTGTACCATAAATTGTGAGCTTGTAAGAAAAGGACAATACACGATTATTGTAAAGGGGAGCTATAATGCATACGATTCTTCTACAGTTACCAGTAATATGACAGTCAGAAAATTAAACTCTGGTTATTTCTAGTAATCAGCCTGGCCCTGGAGTGTGGGTTAATCTTAAATGTATTTTCTGCCTCGTGAGTTATTGAGGTGTGCAAGTATTTACAGCTGAACGCATCTGAGGTTCAGCACAGGATGTGATCCAAGACCTAAGGGGACAGAGGAAAAGCATCATTTTTCTTCCGTCTACCAGCAGGTTTTGGGGATGTGGATATTTATAGATATAAGGGAGCATAAGATTTTTGCACTATAAACTTGTCATTTGCTAGTGGATTGTTTACTTTCAAACGTAAATCCGAAGGCATAAACAGACATTAGGACTGCAGTTTCTAACCGGTAGATTCAGTACGAGACTGTGCACCCAGGATGGATGTTGCAAAGCAGAGGACAACTTTTGATCCGTATTTATTTGCAGTCTGCAGCTGAACTGGTTAACAGCTGGTGCATTTTGAGTGAGCAAAGGGTCCACCCTCCTCATACCTTTATTGAAATACAGAAGAACTCATAGAAAATTCATATTTTGAAGAAACCACCCTGTAGCCTTCAGTTACTTTGTTCTAATCCAGTTTATATGTCTAGCCCTTAAAGGCAATCAAAGTGAAGCAAATGGGAATGTTTATGTTTTTCTTCTGCAATTGATACATGGTATTTTTAGTTCTGTTGTCCTGGAAACCTAAGTCATGGCTTACATTCCAATATCATATAAGAGACTCTTTATACGATTACATTTTCAAGGGCTCAAAGTGCATAGATATATAAAAGTGGCAGCATCTGGCTGCAACCTCTGTTATCAGCCAGCAGTACATATCCCAAATGAATGATGTCCAGAATGAAAATATATTGTTTCAAACCATAGTAATATTGCTGGACCTTCCACATGTCATTCTAATCTTTGGGGAAATATTTAAATTTAGCTTAACATTCAACCGAGTCAGCAGAATTGGGCTTGCCTACCCTAGCTTTTGGTGACTGAATTTTGGATGTCTGTAAATGTATTCTTTTCAGCTCTGTTCTTTCCCTTTTCCGACACCGGGTATGGTATAGGTTTGGACTGCACAAGCCTACAGCAAAAAATCAGGAGCCAGCAAAGTTTATAAAAAGATGCTTCTGTTTCTGTGGATTGTTTTGTCTGTTTGTTTGCTTTTTAATCCTTGCTTTGTCTATTCAAAGAGTGTTTTATACTCATAAATGTTAAGATGTTTCTTGTACCAGGGCTGTGCGGCAAGAGAAAGTGAGTAGACAAGCTCTTAGCTATGCATTAGCCAGGGAAAAGGAATACCTGAGAAGGGTTTCATTCTCTCTCAGGACTGTTGAAGTGACATTAAGTGAGGAGGAATTGGGAAATGGTGGAATAAAAAAAGGGGGTTCTTTTTGCTCTCTTCTTTTTGGACAACTTTATATTGCTTCTCAAAGTCATAAAGATAAGCCAGGGATGATTTAGGAAGTGAAATTCTTCCCTGTGTTTTTTTCCCCTTCCTTCATGATATTTTACGGAAGGATCCTTAGGAATTATAGCCCTTTTTAATATTTCCATGCTGCTTGTTGCTGAGCCTAGGCTTCCAGAGAAGAATTCAGGGAGGAGACTTTTCACTACTTGCTTTTGCTTGTAGTGTCTTCTCTAGGGCTTAAAGTTCTACTTTCCATAATCTTTGTCCTTAAGGCAAGCTTTATTCATCATTCTAACAGACACAGCTATTCTTAATAGAACGATTGGAGGCTGTTCTTACTAAGCTTGCTATACATTTGAAGAGTCTTACAAGGTTTGTTGTGGTTCAGGAGAGCAGAGAAGAACATCTCTTCCAGATCATGTCTATACAGTCCCTTGCAAAAGGGCTATTTTCATGTTCCTTGTCGTCTGGACCATACTCAGGCTTTTAATTCTTTAAATGTCAAAAAATATTCTGAAAATGACAAAACAATTATACTGTAGGATAGACAATTTTGAGGACGTCTAATATGGAAAGGTTAACTCTTTTTGACTGTATGTGTCTGTCTCTTCTATATGCCAGAACTGGCCATGTAAAAATTAATAACTTGCAGCCTGAGCTATGGAATCATTCCTGTGAGGGTGAAATTTGGCACCATTAGCTGGTGAACACTGAGACAACTAGCAATCAGTAGAGTCCTTAACCTGTCGCTGTCAGCCCACAGTTTGGTTGATCACATGAAATTATAGCAGCATTGTAAATTCCTGCCACAATATCAGCCAAGACTGATACTCGTCATCCTCATCAACCCCTAATGAGGCAATGGCAGGGCTGATACTGAGATGACATCTTTTTGTTTGATCAGAGTGTCTCAATGGTTCACATTTGCCCCACATCTGTGGGGAACTGGGGAAACATGCCTTCCTGCCCTAAGTGTTATTGGTGTAAGAGGGAAGAAAAGGGTTAATCACCTAAATCTCATTGACTTTCAGCAGAAAAGCGTCTAACTCCCTTCTCTCCCAGCCTTCAATCACAGAAAGGCTCACCAGTTGACCAGGGATTACAGAAAGCTGGGGTTGGTTCATGAATTTTCTCAGAAGTGTCATTTGTTCTTTTTTGTAACCAGCTGGTAACAGTGCTTCATTTTCCTTTAAACACTCACTTGTCTTTGATCAGGTTTGCTACGTGTATTTAAGATCAGTAGGTAAGTTTTGCTATGTGCATTTCAGGTATTTAGGATCAGTAGGTCATCTGACCTTACTGCAAGTAATAAGGTTCTGCTTAAAATGTAAATATGGTTAAAAGTGACCTAGTAAAACTAAACAGCAGCAAGATTGATTTCTTTTAGCAAAACAGAAGGAATACTCTCCGCTGATATTTCCCACAATCTTTATAGCTCCTTTAAAGACTACATTAAAATATAATAGTATATATGGCATTTAATTTGTATAAAATCATATTTATATGTACTTGGGTAAGGAAACCACCAGCCACGGGCTGAGGATCAGCACACAGATGCTGAACAGGCAAACTAATTTTTTCCCCCACCCCATAGATGCCCATTTCTGCAATGTCCCTGCACTAAATGAAGTTATTGAGGGATACAAAACCCCTTCTACATAAACCTACAACACTTACTTTGGGTAGGTTTCTGTCTCACAGAAGCCAGCCTGCAGAACTACTCAGGACACTCACCCTACCCCATTTTGTATTAAAAATATACTGTTATGAACTTAAAAAAAAATATGCTGTGGTGTAAAGCATCCTTGTTATCTAAATTATCTGCACTGCTACTCATTTATTTTTATTGTACTTTCATTTTCTTGTCCCATTTTATAGAAAGCCTTATAAAACCCATAGTGTTTTAGCACAAATGTCTTGCCTGACTATTATGAGGAAGCACTTACTCACTCAAAAACACACTGTGAGGTGATTAAGGCAATAATTCTTCCTGCCAGGTAAAGGGTTAATTCATTGCAAGTTCCCAGCACTAAAAGGGTAGAGAATTTATTTTTGTCTGTTGTGAACAAAGTAGTCTTGATACAGAGAATACCAAGAGGCTTTTTGGTCATCCAGAACATCAGTCTATTTGCCAGGACCTGTGCGGACTGCTCTAGTATGAAATTGCAATAGCTGAGCAGCTAGTTTAAAATGTCTGGAAGGAATATAACTGTTGGATTATCTCATCAAGCAATTAAAAAACAACAGGAATTTATAAGAGAGATTGATTCTGCATTTCTCAGTGGTGTAAATCCAGCATGTGAGTAGAAGAAATTACCACTAGAACCATTTGTTCCTTGCTGCTACTTACGTATGAAAACTAGTTTCTTCTTGAAGCTATTCAGAACAGAAGTGATTTTTGGTCGAAGCATGAATTTCCTTTGTAATACCGATCAAAATGCCACCAGGCTGCAAAAAACAAGTACCTGGCATGGTCTTCTCTGTTGGCATCATACCTGGTATGCTGCCCTGCCTCCTAGGCTTCCCGGGATAACAGTTTCAGACTACTTCCTGCAAGAAATGTCTCTGGAGCTGACAGGTTTGTGTTTTGGGGGCAGCCCCACTGTATTCACACAGTTACATGCTTTTGTAGTTGATGTTTGTCTTAGAATTCTTCCTCTGCAGCAAATTTCAGGGACTGCTGAAACTGGGAGTGAAACTCTCAGATCTTCCTGGTCAGATGGAGATTCTGTATTCTGAGCAGACTCACTCCGCTGTAGCTAGGCTTTATTTATCAACTATAAACCATGTACTGCTGTTTCCATAGAACAAAAAGGAGTAACCAGCTGGACATTCTGAGTATGTCACTTTATGCTGATACCTATCACCCGTGGGAGTGATAATGGTCCATTGCTGTCCTGCTTAATGAAAACTTGTGTAGGTGCTGCTGCTTTGAGTCTGTTTGCAAACAAAGAGTGAGCCGGCAGCAGATATGCCTCTGAGGCAGACTATAGGCTGAGATTTCTGTGGCATCATTATGCGTGTGTAGGCAGCTAAGATATTTGCGGTGAAATCATGGCCTCATTGAAGTGGGTGGCAGCTTTCCCACTGCTTTCAGTTTGGCCAAATACTAGCCTTTCTGCTGGTATTTACCCAGAACAGTTGACTGAGTTCAGTGGAGACTAAATGGCATAAAATGATGCCATGATGCCGTGGCCCTAGAAAGCAAGCTCTAAAATCAGTTGACGTACATAGGGTTTGTACTTATTCCATTGTTTCAATTTTTGCAGCAATTTTCACTTGTATTTGTTTCAGCTCGGGTATGTGATTATCTGTATGTTGTCTGTAGGTATTCACAATTGTCTTGCTAAATAGTTCCCTGAGTAATAAGTATAAATGATGAAATTCAGTTATCAGGCTGGATAAAGTCCAATAATATGGCAAAACATATAGGCTAGCAGAGCAAGATGAGCTACAGATGCATGATGGACTAAAACACATTTATAAGCCTCTGTCTTTTATGTGTGTTTCCCACAGAATATGATTGATAGAAAGAGGAAAGCCTAATTTTCGGTACTAAGCAGCAACATCCATGTATTATGTGAAGGCAGAAATCGACTCATTGTTTTTGTGCTGATCTGAGTGTATTAAGACTCCTTGGGGTTCAGTTCCAGGCAAGGAAACACTCTCATGAGAAGTCTATGAATTATTATGACTTTATAACTGTGGGATATGAAAATCCAAGATATTTCTGTGTTTTTAAAAAAATTGCAGGTTTTGCAGCAGGGTATAGCGAGGATAGGTGAATCTTTGTGGAGAGGGCATATAATCTCTGGAAAGAGGGCTATGTAATTATCACCCTTAATACCACTCAGTAATGCTGTCCCTACCGTGACATACCCATCTCAGATTGTGAAATATATAACTGTGCCTTATCGTCTAAATCTATTTCAACTGGTATGGCTTAGATCATCCTGCTTTCTCATTTGTGTCTGGTATTTCCTGGTCTTTAAATCTCCAGACCACCTGGGGCTCTTAACCCCCTTTAATAAATAGGTCCATCACATTTTCCTCATGTTCAAAAATGTCACAGCTGCTTCCAATATGCTGTGCAGGGATCGTAAAAATAAGTACAGTATAAAACATTATTATAGCCCTATTTCCAGTTTCTCCATCATGGCATGTTTCAATACATAAGCCATTCTGCAAACTGTGCTGAGATTATTCCTCACAGTCAATTCTGTTTTAAAATATTCTGGCCAGAGGCTTGTATCTCAGGCCTTGGAGTAGCTGTTTAATAGCCTCAAACAAATCTGCATCTTTCAAAAAGGCAGGCTGTATCATAGCCTCAGGGTTTTCCGTACCATAAAGCAAGTTGCTGCTCCTTCTGCCTGCACTGGCATTGCCCACATAGGCAGTGCCCCCCAGGGCAGTGGCTGTGCACGGTCAGCTATACTGGGTCACCAGCTGCTACTGAGCCTTCAGTACCCCTGGGTGCTGCCTCCTTGGGCTGATAGTCCCTTCAACTAATGGGTCTGGACAGAAAGGAGCCATGGCTTTCAAACAGTATTTCTTTGAAATACTGCCTGAACCCGTGCTGCGTGTGTGACCTGGGCTAACAGTGAATCTGTCAGAAGCTGATGCATGTTGTTTGGGTTTTCTGTTACTAATCCAGTCATTCTTTTCACATCAACGGAGGTGATGCAAATGCCTCTGCAGAGCCCAGGGTTTTATTCAAACACATTGCAGACTGTTTTCAGGAATTAACAGAAAGTGGGTGATGTTGGCCCTGTTGAGGCTCAGCAGCAATACACTGATTCAGCAGGGATAGGGATTTTTGTACTGGATTGTATATTATTTGCAAACTGCAAGCCGCTGAACACAAGAAACAGACAGGTTAGAAGTTCCTAAATTGTATTTAACTTGCGTTATAAGCAGATACCTGCAAATCATTACACAGAAAGAAATGGATCGTGTACTGGATATGGTACATGTAATTCACATCCATAATCTATTGTGTTATGTCTTGGTTTTGTTGTTGGGGGTTTTTTTATATCATTTCAGGGGTGCCAATACATTCACTCAAATCAACATTATGTGCTAGTTGACAATGATCTTTTTAGGCTGTTGTATTGATAGCTCCTCTTCCTGGAGAACAAGGTTGTGTATGTGAATTAGGAAGGAAAAAGTGCAGCAACAGCATTTGATTGACTACCAGTGTCTGACGACTTACATCTAAGGCTGTATACGACATTGATATACTTTAGCTGGTCCTTTTCCAGGAGCAGGATAACTTTTTAGGCCTGCTGCCTATTAACATGCTCCTCCGGTGCAAATGGCTGCAGTATCACTGTTTCCCAAAAAACACCCTCCTCCCCGATACTCTGTAAAAGCAGGCATCATCCATCCCTCTTGCAGACCCTGCTTGCAAAGGGTCTGACACCCAGTGGAGTTAGTACACCTCAAAAATCCAAAATGGCAAACAGCAGCCCTGTACAGCAGATACGAGAGCATTGCCTAAAGGAAGCCTTGCTTTTCCCAGCTCTGGTCTCCCAGCCCAAGGTCCAGAAAAGGACTAGAGCAGAGGACCTCAAAGGAATTTCCATCCTGACATGTGCCATTGTCCAGGCAGTTCAAAGATTTGGAAGTTTCAGACATGAAGCGTGTGCTTCCAAGAAAGAGATGTATTCCTTCTCTCATTTTAAATGCATGAACTACATGCAAAAACCCTATTAACGACAGATTAACAACAGCCTTTTCTCCTGAGGTAGACTTTGAAGTACATACTTCTGTACATAATTCTTTCCACAAGTCATTTTTCTTGCTACATTTGCTGTTTTCCAGTACCACTAGTGACTAAATAACCCTCAGAACCAAACTTCTCTCAAGTGGTCCCATTAAGAGCTTGGTGTGCCCAGTCCTGGAACACAGGCACATTTCCATGGTAACAGAGAGAGCTATCATAACGATAAGCTGTGACCTTGCAGGGGCATCACAAAGAGGAACAACTGAGAATTGGATACAAAAGGTCCTATTTTCACCTAAGTACAGCTTAATCACAAACAGCATGGAAAACAAGAGCTGCAAATGATATCTCCTACAGATTATTTTCTTTCAAGCTTTGCTTCCCCACATGGCAAACTGCTAAGATCTTTTAAAAAGTTGGAAATCTGTTCTTAAACCAGTCTATTTAGGCTTAAGAATTGCCACAAAACCAGATTACAACAAATGGATAACAAAATCATTCTCCCTTGGAAGCACTTCTGAAAATTTACCTAGAGAATGACCTGGTTTTCCAACGAACTCTGTCAGCTTTAACTAAACCCTCATTATTATTTTAATGATTTAAAGTAATTCACACGGCTAAAAGACACTGCTTACAGATCTAATCATCAATCAGGTGGTCCAGCAATATCTCCAGTAAGAAAAAAACAGTTCCTTCAGCTAGAATAAAAGTTACAAGTTTGACTATAAAAATGATGACTGATAAATTGGCAAATGGGCAAAGTATTTGAAGAACTTTTAACAATCAGAGAGGCAGACAAAAGTCAATGAAATTATTTCAGACACAGGGAGCATCCACAATCCTGGTTTAGCCCAAGATTTCACCAGGTTTTTAATAATAGATTTCCACGTTTTGTCTGAAGCTTGATTGAAGGCTATAAACTAAATATATATTCAGTAATGAAAGGTCATCTTGTCTTCTGCCTTCTGCTTCAGTCTGGGTTTCTAGACTTGTGTTAAGGCTGTCTATAAATCCCACAGTAGATCAGATAACATTATCAAACATCCTAAACATTCCATGGTGTCTCAGAGCAAAAATGGTATAAAATTATTTCCAGCCATATCTCCATTTTCCAGAACATGTTTGCCCCATTCAGCTTAAGGAGTGCAGCTCATGAGCTAATTGCAACGACCTAATGCATCCAGCAAATCTGGCTCCTTTCCATGTGCATGAATCATTCACAACTAGGCCTGGATCTCTGTGAATGTGTACAAGCTCTTATTTTTAGCAAGCTCCTTGTCAAGAAAGTATTGACTTCTCTGCTGGGTCCCTTGGGTTCTCCTGCTTTCAAGTGCCAGCAAACCTCCGGTACCACCAGCCACAGTGCTGCTGTGGTGCCTTTCCAATTAGCAAGGGTAATATGATGAGGAAACACCCATGGTTTTCAATGCCAAGAAATCCTAAAACTAATCATCTGTTAAATCGGAAAGAGACTTCTTATTGTTAACCCCAGGCAGCTCTGGATTGCCGGGTCTCCCTCTCCATCACCAGCAACAAAATCTCCTCTCACTTCCAAAAATGATAGTGAAGCTGAAAAAGAGGTCTGTTTTGTTCTGATGTGATGATAAAAGTGAGAGACTTGCTACGTTTGCACATCATGCTTCTATTCTTGAAATGACTGGTTTATGAACAACTGTAAGGAAATTAAACAGGATTTGAATTTGCCCTTCAGGTTATAAACAGCTCTAGTATTTACAACACACATTGCACTTGACTCTATTGTAGCAGGAACTCAAAGTTGCCTAAAGATTTCCATTAGCCCAGGCAAGAGAGATTCATAAGTATGTGTGTATGTAATCTTTGACTTACATGGAAAATCAAATAGTTATTTGTTGTCATTATTTCCATATTCATTTTTGGATGTATTAAAACTTTTCAGTGCAGGTCAAGCTTTTGGCTCCAGTTTTCTGCCCTTTTTTTCCCTTTTTTGGCTGTTTTTTTCTTTTTTTGAGATCAGAAAGCTCTGGTGTGAGGCTTAAGCTTTGAACAGCCACAGCTATAAATGGATTTGTAGATGGCTCAGCACAGATCACTGTCTCAGCAAGAAGCACTGAGAGAAGCTCACCAGCTCCAACCTCTTCATGCAAGAGTCTCTGATTGACAAACTGAATCTTAAGAGTCCCTTTCTGTGACTTTTCTATCTCTTGAGTGGTGCCTAGACAATGTAGTTAAGACATTAAGTGGCCTGAGGATAAACTGTCACACTGTTTAACCCTAGCATTGTAACAGAAGCTGGGGAACTTCTTTGCCTGAAATTTAATCTTGTTTTATAAGTAGACCTGTCTCATCAGGAGGGAGACATGGGCAGAAGAGATATCTATAGCTTATCCTCTCATATTTACATGAGGACCACCTCCAACTCCCATGGTATTGGATAAATTGTGGGAATCTGGGCTGGGCAGCCCTTGAAATTACAGGCTAGCTTCACACAAAAACCCTGAAGAACTTCAGCTTCACCCTCCTTCACCACTAAGAGCTCCATCCATACACCCTGAAGGAATCTTTCTCCCAGTCCAGCTTGGGTGTCTCACCTCTCACCCTAGGGTTCCATTTTATTTGCTATCCAAATGTCTAATATCTAATTTGAGGAACTACATACCTGAGGAGACAATCTAGGCTTTCTTCTGTTCTACCACTGAGTGTCTTTAAAATTTGAGTTGCTTAACTTTTCTATGCCTCATTTAGTAGATACCAAATTAGGTGTACATAATTTTTCAGTCATGTATGGAGTACCTTTGTCTGGCACTCCACATCCCACCACAGGCACTACTGGAGGCTGTGTAAGAATCCTGCTGCATGCAAATGGATGGTCATTTACTTCTGCATCTCTAATAGGTCATGGCTTAAATCTTGAAGTATAAAAACTTAATTATTAAAAAATATTCTCAGAACTAAATAAAAGAATCTGGAAACTTTGGCATTGATATAAGTAAGTATTCAAAATCATTCTGAAGATTGCCAGATTTTTGACAGCTGAAACGTCAATCTGGTCAAGTCCCTGGACCCGTAACTATCCTTTTCATCTTACAACCCTACACTTAAACTTTCTCTAAAGTACCTGCTTTCTCGCAAACATCCCATTAGAAAATGGATTGAGCAGTCCTACACACACCATGCTAGGTGAGACCGATCTACTCATTCAGTGTTAGAATGTCCTCTGCAATATATTGCCATCCATTAATTACAGAAATGCTGTGTGGCCCAAGGCATCTGTGTGAGACACTGCTCATGCCTATAGGGCTTTTTTCCAGTAGGTTACACTACTCCAGGATTTGTTGTTCCAGCAGCAGACACTTTGTATGTTCAGTTAGCATTATGTGTTCACAAAACACAACACGCAATCACTTCACCACTGCAGGTTTTGCTACCAGTAAGCCTCACGTATCTGCAGCCAAAAGGTTTACTGTAAGATTATTATTTCAAAAACTTAATTAAAGCAACAAAGCAATTATGGATTGCAATTAATGCATCACTGAAATGTGTATTCTTGACAAAATCTGGTTAACCCAGGAGAGTTTATTAGGTGTGTTAGCTGTGGCCCCTCTTCTCGGAGTAGCAACATGGAAGGGGACTAGTATTCTTGAAACACTGATAGAAACTGTACGTGGAGGAAATGTTACATTTCCTTTGTTCTTTACGTGTTCTATAAATATTTCATGTGTTTGTTAAAGCTGTGTTATGTCTGGAAGTCTGCCTACTCCCTTGTTTAATTTTTCCCGAATCCTTCAGGGTTGTAGATAGTGGGGATAGCTTGGGATACAGAGATTTAACATTCCATATTTATGCTCTGTTAATAGGCACCACATGAAGATTAGGAATGTAAACGGGTTGTGAGGAACAGAGGGAAATTTTTAGCATGTCTAAAAAAGGAGCAGACCTAGACTTCTACTACTCACACTTGTGACTTTCCATCCTTCTCACAGAAAAAAGCATGAAAATGGTCATCAGAGCATCCTAAATTTAATCAGATATAGGAACTGTCCTGCTAATGGTCATTTATCACAGCCAGTGGTTGTCCCCAGCTTCTCTTGATCATAGCTAGCTTCTTCCCCCTGGGAGAAAGTATCACCTAATATACCTCTAATATGCTCATTTACCAGTGCAAGTAAATACAACTTTTTCTCACCACCATACTCCTAACACACCCAAAAATGAACAACTGTGGTGTTCTGTTTATGGCAGTGTGTGCATAAGGTACCTAAATATCAGAGATATAAATAACACTTTGTGTCCATAAAAATACTTAGATCATTGAGTGAAAATGTTGAACTGCTTTCAGAAATGACTCAGTGCTTGTACCATCCATTTAGAAACACAGGTCGACTGAAGAAATTTGAATCACAAGCATAAAATTGTTAAGGGTGGGTTTTAGTGTGCTTATGCTGTATAAATCATTCTTTAAAGTGGAGTGTAGTTCCTTAGGACCCAGGTTCCTTAAGTGCCTATGAAAATTTTACTCATTATGTTTGTATTCTTCCTGCTCTTCCACTATTTTTTTGTTTAAATATACATATTGAGAAGTCAGTGAAAAGTGAATCATGGATACCGGTTCTTTGATCTTTCAAATATAGTAATAATGCTGTTTTAAAAGGAGTCATCCCAGAAAAAGCACTCATTCTCTCAAACAGCTCCGCTTTACCTCAGGGTCCCATATCTTTGCCTGGAAATTCAGTAGTCATCCTGGTTTGGTAATGTCCATTGAGAGTCACTAGAAAAACACAGAAAACCTGGGCATGAATAGATTTTCCAGTGCAACTGGAAAAAGAATTCTTTCACCTTATGCTGCATAGAGGTGAATTAGTTTAAATGTGCCCTGAAGCCTCAGAATCATGCAGTTTCAGGATATGTTTTCCTTGATTATTGGCATCTTTAAGCTGAACTCATGATGTACAGGATATTTCATACAACATGACATGTATAGGATGAAATTTTGATGGCACTACCCATAGTGAAAAACACCTTTCTGTATTAGGACCCCAACTAACAGCAATCAAATTCCTCACAGCATAAAACACTGAGTAGAAGGTATAGTGCTGCCAGAGTGTGGTTTCTTGTGTTTTGAACTCCTCCTTCTACCAGGTAGTTAGGAAAGGTCAGGTGTATACTGAGAAAACAAGAAGTTGGTTGGTGTAGTTAATCCCAACGCCCTTTTTTCCATTTCCAAGAAATAGAGCAGACATCCCATGAACACCCCTGAAAATAAAAGTCCCTGAGAACCAAGACCAGAATCTTCTGATCTCCCCAGGGATTCAACAATTTTATTTGTAGTGATGGTATCTCTAAGAAAGTAAGATAGTGGCTGATTCACAAACCATAATGGGAGTTTCAAGGGTATTTGCTCAGTGACTGAAATCCTGAGATCATGACTACAAGTCTTGGCAACTACTCAGTTACTTTTATTCAGTTTTAAAACTCATCTGTGCTATTTCCTACGTGAAAAACAAAGCCCACGCAGGTTTCTCGTGCTGTGTTAGCATTCGCTGCTTGAAGTTCCAGCTTCATACGAGGTCCCATGTTTCAAGCTGGAGACCCCAATGAAAAAAACAGTGTTCTTGGTTTTTCTAAGGCAATAAATAACTTGCAAAAATAGATAGCTTTTCTTAAACACTCATTGCCTTAAGGTTTTGGTCTCCACACCCAAATGCCTACCACAGCTTTAACTGATGGTAACTGCACAGAAAGCATCTTCTCCCATAACCCTAGTGATGGAACCTGAATTAAAAAAAAACCTTTTGAAGCCATCAACAGCTCTGGCACTGCAGCAATGCCACATGAAACTACTCAAAGTAGACACCTTTTAGAGTCAACTAAAGGTTCTGCTGCCAGCAGAGGTGCAGCAGATTCAAGCCATAAAAGAGGGAAAACAAATTGCTGTGCACTACAACTCATGGGCTGTCACTGAGCTGGTGTGAGGGCCTGTTTGCCTCCTGTCGCAGGTAAATGAGGCTGACATCGAGGGTGTCAGCCCTATCAACACAGCTGTAACCTTCCTGATGAGCATCATTACTACTGCAGAATGTCCCACAGGAGTGTAGGCCCTTTAAACATAACACCCTGGGGAATTCCCGTCAGTAAAACTTTATCTGGATGCAGTAGCTCTCAGATTTTATGTAATTTCCGTGGCTTGTCTCCATGGGGGTGAGACTTTCCTGTGTTTTAACAGCTCTTCATTCAGCTGATTATAATGTGTCTTGGTCTTTGGATACCATACGTATTTTTTTGTTTGGGGTTTTTTGTTGGTTTTTTTTATTTTGAAGGGATTGAATCAAGAACTCCTTGAATTTAATAGTCTTTTTTCCGTTCACTTTTAGAAAGACTTTCCAACAAGTTCAAAACATTCTAGTTAATGCTCTCTAAGTGCGTTCACTTTAAAAAAATGAAGTGATCTAAATACAAATATTTGTTTAAATGACTCACCTTGAAAGGCTGAAAAAATGACATCATTTCAGACTCTGTCCACCCTTCTTAATTTCTACTGGACTTTCAGACTGGCTTCAGAAATCTGAGATACTTTTCTTTTTCCTGCAATATCTTAGGCCTTTGTAATCATTTGTAATGGTGTTTGATCTGTGAAATCTTGATTTAGACTTCCTGGCAAATTTGTACTGAGCAGCATCTCTAATCCCTTTTAGGACATGTTTCATAGGCTGAAAGAAAGGGATTTTTTAACATAAGCAAAATTTTTAAAAGGGCTTTACCCAAAAGATTTTCTCCTAACCCAATCCTCTTTAAAACACGACACCCAACATCAACTAGACACTAATTCCAATTTGTAACAAAACCAGGAAAAAGGGGGAGTGCCAATGGTTATGCATAAGCCTCTGTATGAGGCAGACAACTTAATAACACCACTTATTAGAGAAGCCTTAAAGGTAATCCCATTAAAGCTATTCAGCAGAACACTGATAATTTTCCTGAAATCTGCTTGGAAGCAGACAGTATTACTCAAATGAAATGTGAGCAGCTTTCCAGTAAACCTCATCCCCCCACCTCTTACTCCAGAAGGCTGCAAACCTTGATGCTCTACCATTCTCTCACTTGATGGATGAGGTGAAATTACCACTCAGAAATAGGGAGGGATGGAGAGGTGGACGTACAGTTTTCTCCAGCTCTTCTTGTCAAAGCATGACGTGAGACCTTGCTGACACTGCCACATATTTCTTTTCTGGCCCTGGTTACTGGTAGTGCAGGTAAACTGGTCACACTGTGTGGCAATTAATTTCTGCCAGATGGTTTTGGTTTTCAAGTGTATGGGTGCAGCAACAAATGTTAGGGAGACCATCACGTATTATCCAAATGGCCTTGCGTGGAAACTGTTCCCCCTTATTTTCTTTATGCTTAACTCTACCTGCTTTCCCATCCATGGAATTGCTGTGTCTCAAAGGTGTGAAGTATGTGGTACACCAGCCAGGTCATTAGTTGGTGGAGAACCCTCGCTGCTGAGAACACACAGTGGTGGTTTGACAGAGGAACAGAGAAATTTGGAATGACAGGAAACTACGATCTTGTTTGAACCTGAAAAAGGGCAAATTTGTGTTTTAATGCGCCTTATCTAAACAGTACTTAAGGAAGGAAACCTTGTGAACTCTTGTTAAAAACTTATAGCTATAATTTAGAAACTCCTTTCATCTAGCATGAAGGGGGTTTTTGCCTTGAAGAAACAAGGATGTAGTGTTCTCATTTGCATGTACTATGTCAGTGAGATGGGGATACTTTCAGCAGTGCAGTTTTCAGTTCTTAATTCTACTCTTTTTAATGTCTGTATTTCTCTTAGATTTTCAGAACCCTTGAAAATCCGCACACAGATTGTCCTTGAAAGAGAGTAAGTTTTTTTCTTCTCTTAATGTGAGCAATGTCTACTTTATTTGGGTTTAACAACAGAAGGAGATAACTGTACTCTGTATAAACATTCTGCAAGCAGTTTAATCCAAACCTACAAGGATATCTGGTTTCTCTAAAGGTGTCCATAACTATATGGCAAAGGTCTGAAGAATGTTAGGTTTGGAAAAGGAAATATCATGGATCCAGAGGATTATTTTTTAGGTTGATGCCTGCTTTGGTTAGCGATACTGTACTGATATGACAGCTGGGAGAGGGGGTTGTCCACCAGTGAGACCTCCAGTTCAATGTCTCCTTCTAGACATCATCAAACCGTTTCTGCAAGGCCCTGGGATGAGAGTTTTTACCTGGCATTTGGCCAGATGATGGGGCTTGTTTTTTCCAGAGTGTTGCTTCTGAAGTGGTTGCAGTATTTCTGGCAGTAACGGTGTATCCCCACAGGCAGTTGTTGGGCAAAGTCACTTTAGGGTCTTAACTGAGATTTTCTACGACAACTGTTTAACAAGTTGACCTCATGGTAATAACTTCCTTCTTGTCAACGCGTAACTAAAGGCTGCTCTCTGCTTTTAGTGGGATGATGGCTGGATGACTCTTTTCCTTCATGGCCTAGGTGAAAATTGGCAAGGTACTGGGAAGACTGGGAAGTTTTGTTAAGCCTCCTCAGAGTGGCTTCTCTGCTCGCTAATATAGATACTGTTCATCTATGCCATACTGGAAATATTTCCATTTTGGTGGCTTTAACATAATTCCTGTATTTCAGTACTTTTTAGACCATTTCTCTTCCTCTCAGCATAAGGACTTCAATTCCCATTTGCCCAAGAGCTGTTGACATTTATTTGTATTTGTGACAACTTTTCCTTTACGCTAAGCATTTCAGTTTCCCTCAGTTCAGATGTCAGATTTGTTACAGTTGGAAGTAAAATGATTCTATCTCATTGTTTCCCAGTGTATTTCAAGTGGAACTGATTCTTGGTACTGTAGATACTCTCCAGAGGTGTAATTGGCCCCAGCATCAGCAGTCTTTTATATGCACTGCAGATTTAGGTCCTAGTTAGTTATCCTGTCAAAATAGAGCAAAATAAGAAAATGTATCTGGCTTCCAGAAGGCTAAAAAATCTGAAAAGGATTATGAGTATGTAGTGAAGCTTGATGTCTTGATGTTTCCTTGCAGGTACATCAAGAGGAGAACATTAAAAGTGTCAGTGCCTTGTTTTCCTCTTTTCTTCACTTCCAAATCAGGGTGGGCAGAGTCATGAAGGGGCTAACAAAGTCAGCTAACAGCTCACCATTTGAAATACTTCCAGAAATAGCACACATATTAAAGAGAAGAGCCTCAGTCATCTTGCAGCCGTGTATGAATAGAGGCCAGACAAGCTGAACAGTCTCACTTGAGAGAAAGGAAGGGGAGGAGGTGCTGCAGAGTTGCACGTGCACTGGTAGGGGTTACAGAGGTTTCATCTCTTCACTGAGGCATGAGGGCAAGGCCAGAAGAGGGTCATGAATGCTGTCTGTTGTCAAGAGTTTAAACCCCTTTGCTGCTGCCCTTTTCTCTGTCCCATTCATAGAGCATAAAGAGTTATCTAAACTCTGGGTGCCAGCTACATAGTTAAACTTGATGGCCAGATGGTAGAGGGCTTCCGTAGGGCAGTAAGGGATGTAAGCTTCATCAGCTAAATTAAACATCACTTACAGAAGGGGGCAACGAGGTTGTCCCTTCTTTTGTCACATCATTCCTATTTTCCAACCACCCTGCAGCTGGATGACCTGGAAGCAAATGCTCCTTGTCAAAGAAATTAATATCTAAATCATTGCTCTCCAAAGCTGAACGGGAATGTATGAGCGTTTCTGGGAAAGTTCATTTTGTACATTTGTCAGACATGGTTCCTGCCATTAATATTACAGACTAATTGCTGCTTTGAGATATTTTTCTTTACTCTCCTTCAGGCTATGCACATTTGATTAGATGTGGTTGAATAATTTATTGTAAATTGCATATTGGAAAAGGTTTGCTTATTTTGTTCCACCCGGAATAATGTATTTTCAATGGATTATTCAAATTATTGTTCACGTGACCCTCTGAATAGTTGCAAAATTCTTGGTCTAAAGCTTACTTGGAAACAGGTTTGTCACAAAAGAGGTAAAACCACTGAAGAATATTTTGATATTCAAGAGCGTAGACTGGTTTGGAGTGGCTGAACAGGTCTCTTACTTTCTTCCACTCCTTGACTGGCTGTTAACCAGTCTGGTAGTGGTTTTGTAATGTAAACACACTTGTGTTTTACAACATTGACTTTGTGAGTATTCTCCACAAGTCATTGAAAATGTGCTATTTCTATAAACAGCCCTGCTACTAAATTCATTTGAAGTGATATTCACTGGTAAATAAATGTAGACGGTGCAAGAAGACATGAAAGAAAAATCCCTTGGGGAAGGAGTGGGGGTAAATCACAGAGATAGATAACATATCCTTTGGAAGTTTTTATATAAATAGACCTACAGATTTCCACATATTTAGTCACTGGAGAAGATTAAAACGTTTGATGTGTAGTTACCATTTCACATGAAAGCAAAGGTAGTTTTTCAATTGCATTTGGTCCTTATAATTCAAGTGCTGACAATTGCTGGAAACCTAATTTAATGAACGTTTTATAAGATCTTGAAGACCTCTGTGGAAATTCCCCCCTCCCTTCATCTGGCTATGCATTCCCTCCTGCTGCAGTTTCATGTCTGTAGGCCCATTCCTAGCAAGCCCTTCACATGCCAGTGGCTCTCCTCTCCCCTGTTTGCTCTCTGGAGCTGCTCCCATCGTCACAGACTCTCGACATGCCTGCAGCTGCTCTGCTTTTCTCAGTTCTGTCAGGGTATTTGTTTAATCAACACAATTACTTGTGGTTTGGTCAGCACAGTGAGGTGAACACACTGCCAGTCTCAGGTCTTGGCTCATTCTCATCCTGTCCCTTGAGACATGCCCTTGGCATAACTCAAATATTGGAGACCTTCCAAATGTTTGCAAGGTCCCACCCAAAGGCCAGCCACAGGTCTAGGGGGCACACACACACATCTGATCACTTCCCTGATAGATCCAGCTGCTTTTTCCCCCTATGGCTTCACTCCCTTCTCTCTCTGGGGCAGGCACCTCTCTCTCAAGAGGGCAATTACATGCTGCGGACTTCTCTGTAATGCCTTCATTTTTGTTGTTCTTAGCAGGGTTTGTTTTGTCTTGGAAGGTGACCCATGACATCCCAGTGAACTGCCACCCATCAGCATCCCTCTAACCTTCCCCTCATCTTTTCTGTGCAGAAAAGACTTATGATATGGGGTTGGGAACCAGGTGGCAGCAGATCATGAAGGGCACTGATTACTTTCCCTTGTTGTTTCTCAATAAGTTGCCCTCGGAGAATCCGAGCTTACCTCACTTCTTACCTGTACTCTGAGGGACACGAAGAGCTCTGATGGTAGGTGTAAAAGGGATTAAATTTCTTTGCAAATTCCTGAAAACACTGTTATCCCATCAGAGTCAAGCCAGATGTTTATGCCCGTGAGTGAAAGAGGAGATTGGCAGTGTTCAGGAAGGATGCAGCATTCAAGGGGCTAGGTGGAAGCTCAAGGAAGAACTTATTTCTTAGGGGATTCTCTGCAATAGAAGTCTCTAAGAAGTTTACTTCCCCAAAGCACTGGTGTGCTGAAATCAGCCAAGTGCATTAGGAAGAGCACGAGAAAGACAGGAAGCTGGCAAGAGGGTCAGGAGGAAAGGGAGGCTGATGGTTTCCTGGATGACCTTAGAACAATATGATCGCTTATATTAATTTGAGCATTTGCCAAAGAAACAGTTGCAGCAGTCCACAAACACTGTACAGGATTGCAGAGAGGATGATTTAATAACTTTTCCTGTGATAGCAGGCAAAAATTGTACCCACTTCCACCATGAGACAAAATCCTCCCTCAAGTTTTTCCATTTTACAGGGACAAGTACGAGTTAGAAAAAGAAGCAGGCCTCCAGCAGAATAATCATGTTATAATAGGTTTTTAGATGAGAAAGAGAAGGGGTGCTTTGCCCACTTCCTCACACTGCAGTTGTCTGCTGTGCAGGACCAAACAGCAGCACAGGGCAGGAGCACAGCATTGCCACCAGGCAGGGCTGGGGCAGGTTCACTAGTGCAGAAGTGCTGTTGTGTTCCCCAGGGACTGCAACGTGCTTTAGTTCTTTGCTTGGCTTTTGAGCGACAGCTCCCATGGAAGAAACAGAGTGAGCTGCTCTTTGCTTGTTGCATTTTAGAGGAGGACTCTGTCTTGTCCCCATGGTCGTGTTTTGTCCAACTTGTAATTCTGGATGCGCCTCCTCAGTACACTTGCAGACAGATATGATTTTGCTCTGACCTGGCCTGAAGCCAGGTGAATGCCACTGAAGATCTACTGAGCCTGAGACAGGGACTGAGCCTGGCTAAGAGGCACAGTGCTGAGCTGATGCAGGTCAGATCCTGGCCAGGGTAGCCCCTCGCCTTGCCTCTGACAGAGGCTGGGAACAGACTCTTCTATGCAAGTCATGCAAGGAATGGAGCATGGAGGGTGTGATCCTTCCCTGCTCTTGGCAAGCAGCCTTAGGGGGCCTCCCTGAGCCACCCAGCATAGGAAGCACCCATACGCCTGTCTCCCAAGTGCCCAAAGTGGTCTCCATAGTGTCCTCTGACAGTGAGTGTCACAGGTCGAGTTATTCTCCATGTGGAAAGAAAGCATCATCTCACATATCCTCTCCCTCTTTCATCAAAATGAATGATGCTATAAATACACTTAACATGTTGGGGTTTCTTTTAATCTGGAGAGAAAAAAGTAGAAAGTCATCCTATGAGTATTTCACAAAAACTTTCTGGCACAAATTCGTAACTTAAAACCCAGATGTTTTTCACATATTTGCACTTTAATGAGCACAAGTGCAAGATCCAGGACCCTGAGTTTAGATCTTATGTGGAGATTTCAGTAATTTGTTGGAGTAGTTTCAGTATTAATTTCCCAGTGAAAATGTGAAAATCCCAGATCCAGAAGAAAGGTTTTTAAGGACAATCACTGCTTTCCAGCATATTACAGCATCTCAGCATCTCTCTTTTTAGAGTGGCTATTTTTTGGGGGTGGAGGGGGTGGAGGTGGGCGTTCCCTTTTTAATGCACTATTCCTGTTCTTAGGACTCAGGTTTCCTTCTTTTGTTCTCTTCTCACTCCACCCCTACCTCCAAAAATAATGTGGCTCTGTTAACCAATGTGTCTCTGTTAAAGTGATACGAAATACAGAGAACAGGTAACACAGACTGCACTGTGTGGTAGCTAATGGACATCTGGGGCGTGGTAGTGAGATTGTCTGCAGTGTGTTTCTAAGTTTAGCTCAGTAGCTAAAGCAAGTGGCATCTCTTCTCTTCACTGAACTTAAAAGGGAATATGGACTCAAGCCTCAGAAAGTCATTCAGATTTTTCCAGCACTTATTTTATAAATATGTTTTAATTTCCTTGATGCAGAGAATAGCTTAATATTCCTGCTTGGTGCAATAATCACTGGGATTCATGCCAGCTTTCTTCACCTTTATTTAATCTGGGTCTTCACAGTTTGTACTCATTTCACTTAAGTTTAGGAGGTTTATTTCCTCTTCTGCCCCACCAATCCATCTTGTCTCAAGGCTAAAAGAGGGTATGAGACATGAAAACTCACCACTGTGGTGCCAGATGCTCTTTTTGATTGCTCTGTTGTCTTTCATATACTTGTGTCCGTGCTATCACGAGCTGTGTATTTGTGTGCCGCTTGTAAAGCTCTACCTCACATGGATGAACAAGTTACAAGTTTCCCCTGGCAGGTCCTTGTTTTATTTCAAGTCCATCAAAAGCACTAGATCTACATGAAAGCATCACCCAAGCCAGTTTTCAAACTTAACCCCTTTTTTTTATTTCTGGCATTGCAAAATGCATGCAAAAATGTACGACATACATATATATATACACACACACAAACACACATAAAATCATTTCTAAAGTTATTTCAAACAGCTGAAAGTCCTTTGCTTTTGCTTCCAAGAATGTAGCTCCAGACAGAGATTTTCAGCTGAAGATATAAATATTTGGGAAAATAACCGTATGTTTTGCGAAGAGGTCACTGAACCTAACAGTGCTCGATGACAATGTGTTATGGTGACTTGAAATAGGCTGTTATAAAAGAAAAGCAAAGTTCCCTGTGAACCATTATACCATGAGCACCTCTCACAGCCCGCCCCGTATTCTGCAGGCTCCTTGGTTTCCTGAGGAGCGAAACGAGTAGCAAAGCTTTTCTCGCCGTGCTTTAATTCCGGAGATGCCAAGCTGCACTTCCAAAGGAGTAAACATCGGTTGGTTCTTAATGAGAAATGCAGGTACTCAGCAGCTCTGGCTGTAGTCTTGCTTTAAAGACTTAAATATAGGTTTAGTTTATGCTTCTAATATGTGAAGCTTTTGGTTGCCATTAAGAAACAAAGAATGGATAGAAAACCAAACAAACAAGCGAGCAAACAGCCCCAAAGCAAGCTGGTTCCCTGGTCCGTTCACTTTGGCCAAAACAGATGCCTTATCCTGGTACTGAAAAGTTTTGGTCTTTCTAACAGCAGCATTACGATCCAGCCTGCTGACCCCCTTACTGGCAGGTAGAGTTAATGTTGGCTGAACATCAGCTTCACTTCTGCCACCTCTCCCTGGTCATGGAGAACAGCGGAAGGGACTTGGCCATGGCCCAGCAAGGCAGCCAGGGGCTCCTGGGTGTCCATCACGTGTCACACTTCTGTTCTGCTATGCAAGTAGGTGGAGAGGATGGGGTCCTCCTTACTTTCACCTGCAGTTGGTTACCCTGTCAACTTAATTCCTGGCAGGCCAGTCAAGACACTGCCTTTTCCACTGGCTGGTCTGTACCTTCTGTGAAAGTAGCAGATGATGCTTGGTGGGAATTTGATCCTTTTAATCTCCATGGTTATGCTTTGCCTAATGAAAACTAGCAGAGGAGTAGGACTGGGGGTTATAGTTTTATTTTTTCTCAATAGGGGAATAATGACACCTGACAGAGTCTGTCATTCTGGAAAGTTGTTTTCTAACAAATGTCTTTCTTGCCTTAAAACAAAAGCAGTAACTGACAGTGGACTTGGTGGCAAACATAAGAATTGGGGGGCAGAGAGGGAAGCTTTGGAGGGAACAGCCAGTCCCTGATGGCTCTTGATGGTCCATCCCTTCCCCATACCCTTGCACAATTTTGGCATTAGGTTGGTGCTGTGGCCAGTGTGTGTGTACGAGCTGTGCCGAGGTGCTGGCCAGCCCCAAAAACCAGGCAACTGCTCAGCTCCCACTGCATCTATCCATCAGCCGCCCACCTTTGGGAAACTGGCAGCTACTTCACATCCTGCAGACTTTTATCCCGCTGTCAAGTTTGCTTTAAACTGGTCAATAGTGTTTTATTATGAAAGCAGTGATAAGCAGACAGACAGACAACATGGTTTCATATGCCTTTGTTTCCTTTGGAAACCAGGCTAAAAATAACACAATAATGAATAGAGCTTAGCTGAGAAGCATGTTACAGAAGAGGGCTGGTGGAGAGTGAAACAAATGTGTCCCATTGTTTTCTCTCGTGTTTGAATACCGGCAACAGTCCCTCAGACTATTTCTAGTGATTTGCTCACTTGACACAGAGCATCCAGATGTATTTCCTTACCCGGAGCTGACTGTTCTCAGTGAAAATTAACATCTTGGTAATTTTAAACGCTAAAAACCACGGAGGACTCCAGCAGGGCTCGAATGGTGTCCAATAGCATCTTAATCCTTTTTTATTCCTTGCAACTACACCAAAGATAATAATGATGTGTTCTATTTAAATAAACAGAAGTACTGCTCTCCGTGCTCCTGACTACTATCAAAGCATTCATGTGAGTTCGTGATCTCTGGGCTTCCTTGCTGGAGAGGTATTCAAGAGGTCTAACAGCAAGAGAGAAGAGGAGAAACTGAAATACACAATATTGCAAAGAAAATTGGCAGCACAAATGAAAAGGGAAAAAAAAAAGGAAAAGAATTAAGGGCAAAGATCATGGAAGAATAATTTTTGCTTTGACAGCTTAGCTGAAAAATTTGGAAAGAAAGTGAATGTAGGCTGAAGTGAAACACAAAAATCTCTCCCAAATTCTTCTGTCATTGCAAGCCGGCTAGGTATGTTTTGGCTTCCCTTTTGGGCTATTCAGCCCTCTTGTTTACCTCAGAAAGAAAACAAAGTGTTACAATGGATTGCAATGTAACTCAGGGGTGAGGACAATGCAAGTGTAACTAAAACATCTTCCCAGACTTCAAGCTTTGAAATTTGAGGGCACAAAAGAGTTCTTAAAACTTTGAGTAGCTTAATGGTCTAACATGAAAACTATTTATAGATTTAGTTTGATTTTTAATTTAGTAGATACATAGTAGCAGAAGTACCTGAGAAGTTATTAAAACCACCACAAAACAAACATGAGTAGCTACTAGTTTTGCCATAGATTTTCCCAGTGGAGTATTATCTTAGGCAGCTGGCACAGGAGCTGTGGAGCTGTTAGAGCTCAGTGTCACCAGCGTGCAGCAGGAGGGGACCACAGACCAGCGGCTGTGGCAGTGGGGTCAGCCCAAAGCATGAAGGCTCAGGCACAGACGTGTGTGGTGTACACGGTCTGTGCAGTAGCTGGGAATGTGGAGATGGTTTTGCACAGATCATTGCAGAGCTCAGTGTCCCTGGCCAAATGTAAAACCTGCAGGAATTCCTCATACGTGTGTTTTCTGTATCAGTGAAAACACATTAATTCAACATTTGGACTTTTATGGATTCTAGTTACTTCTGCTCAGTTCTTCAAATGGGAGTAGACGAGCGATGGAAGCAAATACACCTCCAATGGAATCCATTCCTAATGGTGATTTGCACTTCCATGGATCCCATCCAGAGGCAGAAAAAGATTTATGGATTCTGGAGAACTACATTCCACAGTCCTTCCCCGATCAGAACAAATAACATTTGTAAAAGGAGGATATAAGATCGTCTACATCAAACATTAGCAGAACAGGCTGCAGTTGTTTGTTGATGATACATTCAGAACATACAACTTCATGGAATGGGCTACAGTAGCTCCTGTCCCAAAAAGTTCTCTCCTCTGCCCCCTCAGCCTCCACTAGTCAGCCTAAGTCCAACACCACCGCTTCTCCCAGTCTCAGGTACAAAAGGCAGCAATTAACTCCATGTCACTGACTCCATGCAGACGGTCATAGGTCAGGCATTTTGAGGGGCATGGTTTTGAAAGTTTGAAAGGGTCTTAGCTGGGTGCTGCTATCTAAACCTATTTAATTCCAAATAGGAAATAGGTACCCAACTTCTGTTTCCCAGAAAATTCTTGGTCATGGGTTCTTACCTGTGTCATCTATTTACATTTCCAGATGTAAAACCATCCATGTAAATTGTGTTTATTGAGATACAAATGGAGTCTTTGGGGTATGTTTGTGCTTTGACAATACAGCCAACAGATGACATTCCCTAGGCCAAGCAGAACATCCAAGAAATCCTGAAGATGTTGGTTTTGAGCAGCACATATATTCACAATTGTCTCGGATATTTAACATATTCACAGAACCATACGTGGCTAGCTCTCATGCATGCACTGTGTGAAAATCTCCCCTCCTTGTCTCCTGACACAGGTTCATTTATGCAGCAAGAACTCCCTCTCTTTCCATGCATGCAGCTATTTCATATAGGAGTGTCTGTGTGTTCTGCCCAGCTGTGTGTGTTTGAGTATGTTGCCAGACAGAGCCATTCCAATGAAATCATTGGACTGTTATTTGGAGGGCTGAAATTTCACCCACTTCATAATTTATTTTACTCTCTCCAAAGCCAGTCCATCACTTACCCACTGGAATGCATTGCCAGCTGTCAGAACACAGTAATACTCACTGGCTAGCCAAACTTCAAAGTCTGGTAAGCTGTCTGGGGGGAGAGGAGTGGGGGGGGTGGAAATTGGCTGATGAATTTGGTGTTTCTTCACAACAGCTTACTTGCTTGCTCACCAGGCATACACAAATTCCTGTTGCCCATACAATGCAGCAGGCAAACAAGAGCAGAAAACCTGCCTGCTGTCCCTCACCTCTTGCAGACAACACCCACGAGTCTCTGCCAGGACTGCAGGAATGGGAGAAACTTCAAGCTTTTGTGTCTCTGTGCTGATGGGAGAAGGAGGGTATTCTCTATTGAATATAATATCCTGTCTCATCTGGAGACTTAGTCTGACACAGAGGGAAAGCAATCCCAGCAGCGGGCAAGCACAAACGAGAAAGACAATGAAAAAAACTGTCTCAAAGTCAGCCAAAAGAGAGTTTTGGTGACGAGCATCTCAGTTTTCCAGTCAGTTTAAGCTTTATTTGGCCCTTTGGACTCTGCACCAATTTAGAGGGTTTACTACCATCCTTGTTTGACAAAGTAAGGTTTCTTAACCTATTCTGCTTGACAGCTTGCAGAGGTGGTTGTGATGATAGTGGCACACAGAGGTTTCTCTCTGTACATGTATTTTCCTCCCAGCATCATGGGAACCTGGTTTATGAGCAACAGAAGGATTTGGAAATCAATGTCATTAATGTGTAGGCATGAGGAGTCTGTAGCAAAGTTATTACCAACTCTGAGAGGGACATGGAGAGTTTTGTGTGTAGCTCTGTCTGCAGGGAAGGGCAGGATGTGAAACCTTTGTGGATCACCCATCCCAGCCCTTCCACTAGGCTCAGTGAGAAGAAAGATAGGAAGGAGGGGAGAGGAGGAGGTTTTGGAGAAGGGGCTGTGTCCCATCAGAAGCTGGAGGACATTCACACTGAGGCCTTGGTGTGCCATCTATGCCAGCACTCTGTTTAAATCCAGTTGGGTGCTCATCCTTCAGTCATCTTCTGCTCTGGATAGATTTGGTCAAAATCAGGCATTTCTGCTGTAAGCCAGAGCTTTGATCTTACCTCAACTGTATTTTCATGAGGAGGCTGATAGAAAACTGTTGGCCTTCATTTGTGATTTTCAGAAGATTAATGGTAACTGGTCACCACCTCATTTATTTGCAAGTGTAGCATAAAGGGAGCACTGGTTTCATCAAGGGAATTGGCAACAGGTTATATGTTACACATAATCTCCACCAGCTGCAAATGCAGCTATCTGATATCTTATACTTCAGTTATGCGATGATATCTGTCTTCTTCCTTTACTGTTTTTCTTAGGTATTAATATTTCTGAGTAGCTTTCTAAAAAAAAAGAGAAAAATGAGCCCGCTTCCTCCCCCCCTGCTGTTTCCTGCTTTGTGCTCATTGCCCCTTTGACCATCACTTTCTGGTTCCTTTGTGCAGTCCTCCCACTCAGTCCCTTCTGCAGCTTGATAAAAGACATTTCCAGGTGCAGCTTTCGAAATGCCATTCTTTAGCAATTCAACATAAATCACAGAATCACAGACTGGTTTGGGTTGGAAGGGACCTTAAGATCATCTAGCTCCAAGCCCTGCCACGGACAGGGACACCTTCCGCTAGACCAGGTGGTAGATCTCTGAGCTTGTTTTGCTGATTTTCTGTGAAATACAGAATACACTGGACCCCTACTCTTGTCTGAGCCACCAAAGGGTGTCATCAAAACATTATATCAGGTGGCTGAATTTCTTCATCTTTTATTAATCTCCATATATTTGCTTTCTTCTATGTATGTCATCAAAAGCTGTGTTTACGTTTTTGTCTCTTTCAAGTTGTCCATGGTGCTTTTATTTTGGGGAGGAAGGAAGGAAGCAAGGAAGGAAGGGAGGGAGGGAGGGAGGGAGGAAGCAGCATCCCTTCCTTTCAAAACAGAGGCCATGTTAGTTGGGTTAGGTGTGTTTCTGAAAGCCTGGTTTCATTTCTGAAAACGAGAGCATTGAACGGATGAGCTAACACAGGCAGAGGCTCGTTCCAGCGATGGCTTTTTTAGGGGCTGTTTTGAAAAGTGGTGTCTATTTTTAATACGACTGCACACCTGTGTCCTTGAGGCTTATTTTCCACTTGCAGGAGGGAAGCAAAGAGCAGAGCAGGTTCATCTTGGGGGGAGAGGGAATGCACATCAACAGGACCAGGCAGTGTGGGCTGAGCAAGCTGTGCAATTTTGTTTCTTTTCTAATTACCCTTGGTGAAAAATGTTGGTTTTGCTTATTTTGAAGACAACTTTTAAGTCTTTCTTCACAAGCTGTGAATGTGTCTAGTTCATTTAAAAACGCCTTAGTGCAACTTGTTTTTTCTGGCTCAGTTTTATCTTAGCCACTGAAGGATGCAGAAGAGAGATGTTGAATGCAGTGCTTGTTCAGAGGCTCCTGTTCCTGCCCCTCGTTGTTCTGATGTTAACAGTAGGTAGGAGAAAGTGAAGGTTATGGGCGCTGATGGATCGTTTAATTTCCTCCTTAGTCCCTATCCTGTGCTTCAAACACTGGCAAATCCCCAGCACAGCAGAAAAACACCGGAAGGAGGGTTCCTATATTCCCCAGGAATTTCAGATACAAAACCAGCAGCAAAGTTTTCTTGCATGGGTCCTTCCAGCCGGTCCCTATATACATGTAACAGTCCTGCAAAAGACACATGTATATTAAGTCCACAAGGGAACGGTCTGTGATGGTGACTACTGAGACTCCCTCTGCCTTCTTCACCTTCAGCATTTCAAAAGCCCAAACAGTGAACCCATAGTCAACCAAACAATTGTACCACAAGCAGATGCAGCACAGAGTTATGTCGAAGTCATGTCCCTCACCCGCCAAAAAATGTATCGAGAAAGAGAGAGAAAATATTCAGATCAGCTGGTTATTTAATTTTATTCATTTCCACAACTTCTGCTAAAGATTTGTACTGCTCTGCTCCAAAATATGCATGATGGAATTGATCATTGTGCAAATGGGCTGTGGATGAAGACAGACCAACTCTTTGTTTTGGCATGGCAAACTACGACATGTGCTATGGCAGTATGAATTTGCACTGTCCTGTTCCCTGAAATGTTGCACATCCATTGAATTGCATACAAAATAGTATTTTTCAAATTATTTGACAAATGCAATAATTTATTTTTACCATGCCCCAGAAGTCATAATTACGTTCCAATTTTACAGAAGAATACGCTCTATATCCTTTTGACTCTCCCAAACATAATCTGTTCAGTATCAGGCTTTTAATTCTGCATTGGGAAATAGCCATTTGGCTGATACAGTCCTGAGAATGTCTGGATAACTGTCTGGATAATTTCAGCCTGAAATTGCTCTGAGAGCCATTTGCAGCCCACTCAGAAAGATTTCAGTCTGCACCCAGACACTCTGGATCATCAGAACACAATAAGAACAAATGGGGCCTGCTCTCTGACAGACCTATTAAGTCATGGGGCAGTGGTCACTTGGATGGTCTTTTCATGGAAACTGGAGAACTGCAGTGCGTATAAAGCTGTATCAGAACTATACAGTCACTGAGGGATTCAGCTGCCTTTTTCCTGTCTCCACAGTGTCTGTCAGAGAGCAGCTTTGGGAGTTTATTAGTTAAGGACAAGCACAGAGATTTAATACAAAGTGTACCTGTCACTTCTGTCTTCCTCACACCCTCCCTAAAGGGCTTGCATACAATTTGAGTATTTGCCTTACGTAGGATACTTCTTGGAGGACGAATACCATAGGGATATTGGATGTTTTCTATGCTTTTTTCTTTAATTTTCTTTTAATCTTGGGATTAACCATTATGCACACATGGCATTTCAGATCTCATTGATTAGCAGCTGACAAGCAATTAGCTATGTGACAAAGAATAGCTAGTCAATCAGCACCACTGCAGGAAACGCATTGCATCTTACAGCTCTAAAATGTCGTTTCTGGTGACATCTGCGTATCAGCTTTTAAAAGTCATTTACAGCCACAGTCTTGGAAGGGCTTTTTCCTTCACTGATGGGTATGAGAGGGAGAATTTACTACTCAGGTGCTTTCTCCATACAGTCATGGCCATTTAGAAAATGTCTGCGAAAGACAGAACAGGCATGGGCTCTGGTTCTCCCTGCTCCGCTTACGAGCTTGAGTGCTTGTTACACTTCTGGATGAGGAAGGGCTGCTTTGCTTTTCCAAGGTTTCACAAGGTCCCAGCACAGTCCTATAAGAACTCCTCAATTCTCTATCCCTCCTTTCAGAAGAGGGGATGGCAATGATTAATCAAGTATATATGGTTATTGCAGTTAATTCCTAATGTATACACAGGTATTCCACTGACTTTCTTCTCTTTGCTTCCTGTTGATTGAAACTGGCATACAATTTAGTTTAGACTGTAGTTTTCATTTATTCTTAGCTGGAAACAATTTGAAGGAAACAAAGAAGAAAGTGTGAGAAGCGTGTTAATTAATGAAACAATGAGAAGAGTGATACAGCAGAGAAAAGGACCTGGAAGTAATCTTCCGTATTTTACATGCAGTTAACAATTCCCTTGGGAATCAGTTAGGAGCCTGAGAATAACATGTTTTTAGTCATTTACGTGTCTCCCGTATGGACTATTTACATAATTTGTCACTACAGTTTTCCCCTCTCTCATAAAATATTTTGCAGTTGCTGGTGTATGTTGTGTCTGGTTGTAATTACTTGATTTGCATGTTGCATTAGGCGATGATGTGAATGTTTGCCTGGTTTTGTCTAACATTGATGTGCAAGTTGTGAAGTGCTGGTATTTCGAACTGAATTCATAAATCTCCGTGGATTTTTCAAAGGCATCTCTTGGTCCAGAAATGAAAAAAAGGGAGGATGTGGAAGTAATTGGCTAATCACAGAATGAAACTATTCATAATTGTTAAAACCTTACCAGTGCCGTGGTTTGCTTCTCTTATCTGAATAATGTGAAGTTCACTTCAGTGGCTTTTCTCAGGAAGAATATAAAACGTAACATTAAGGGAGAGAGGGAACGGTTTGCTTTGAGATGATGAGCTGGAACAAAAATAGAGAGAATATAACACAAAAGAAATGTTCAAAAGCACGTTTTTTTTAAAAAACCCAGTCTATTGGAAATTAATTTCAGCTCAGTGAAATATATACATGTCCAAGAGAAAGAACAATAAAAGAGGATGAAAAATATGACCCTTCACACATCCTTTTGCCTTCTAAAGGAGGGAGGTGGGGAGAGCAGAGAGTGGGGAGGAAGGAAACCTGAAGCGGAAACTTGACATTTTTTCATTTTCAGACTGAAACAGCCTTTTAAGTCTGGGTTTTTTTCCTTTTTAATAATAATGACTCTTATGTTTCATTTCACCTCAGAATGCTCATTTGAATTAAGATCTTGGTACAAAACTCTGTCAGGGAAGATGTACAAGCATCTTCACTATTCTGCAGTGCAGGCTTTTCATTTTTCTAAATGCATTGTGACTTTAAGTTCTCCACATTTGACACTGCTCAATATTGTGTTTTTATTAAATAAATTCCCTTCATTATACACAATAGTGGCAGGGAATGGAGCTCAAGCTCCTGCAGAGCCCTCCCTGTGTCACCAGTGCTCTGACCAAGAGGATTCCAGAAGACTTTGGGGGAAATGTGTATCCTATTCTGCTTCATTATTTAGGTTCTGGTATCTGAGCTAGTAATTAATGTCCTGCTCTCACAAAAATTTATATAAACCCTTGACTTTACCCTGTGAGTAATCCCATTACTACCGCATCACTCTGCTGCATGGAGGGACCCTTTCCAGAAAGGCTGCGAGTGCAGTAACGGAAATGTTATTTCAAAGTTAATTATGCTAGCATTAAAAAG
>NW_009924997.1:0-50340 GCF_000696875.1 Nestor notabilis | reverse complement strand
AAGAGTATCAGAGAGAAATTCTTGCAGAACTTGAAGCATTAGAGCAAAATTTCATTCCCACTGATTAGGAGGAAATGTCACAAATCGTGCCTTGCTTGAAGTGCTAAGGTTTTACGCTTGACCTTTGTAGGCAGGTAGTCATCTGTAACCAGACAGCTCTGCTGTGCCCTTGTATTTGAGAACTACATCTTGAGCATGGGTTATTGCTTCAGAATGAACACTGGCTTTTGTTGGTATATGCTCCATGAATACAACAGTTAAAAATGACTTAAAACCTTATATCTTTCTGGGGGTTTATTATGGAAGATCAAAAACTTCTCTGGTGTCACATTCTGCCCTGGTTTACACTCTCTGTAATCTTATCAGCTTCAACAGGATTGTCTGATGTGTAAGTCACGACATGGTGTTGGCTCTTTTTTCCTAGCCCCTGCCACTTCAGTGAAAGGTCTCCCATCTCAGGGGAGTATGTTGCCCCCTCAAATACAGAAACATCTCTGGAGCTTGAACACCTTTGGGATGGGAAGGAAAAAACTTAATTAAACCTCATGTCTTTCATCTCAGGCAGGATGCTCTCTGTCTAGCGCATAAGGCTCAACACAAAGATGGAGGGAGAATTGAGCCTTTTTTTGTCTGGGGACTAATATTTGGTATATTTTATTGTCCTCTTCATTGTTGTCTAGATTTGGGGAAGTCTTCACTGTGCAAATGTTGTAAATTCAGTATGAACTGAAAGATCATCTTCACAGGTGGCAGAATATTTTCAGCATAGAGGACTAGATATTACAGTTGTATTCAGTCCTTGCAGTTGCTGGCAGGCTTGACTGAGGTTTGGCAAGCCATGTACTGAACCCTTACTTTTGATGTGGATGTTATACCACAGTGGTGCTAGCTTAGTCACGTTTGTTCACTCCCAGCATATAGCAAAGAGAGCGGAGGCTCTGGTTTTTAGCATCTCCAAAGCCTTTCTGGCAGACATGGAGTTCCTTGTCTCAGAACAGTCCCCAAAAGCTAACATGCTGTTCAGATTTGGCACGCTGATGGGAGTATGGAGCACCTTCTGACTGGGTCAGAGGGGTACTTTCCAGAGTATTTGGGATATTGCATCAGAGGAAGTGTTTTGCAGAAGGACGGTATGGCAGTAGGTGTGTGCCTTTTGGCAACTACAAAAGAAGTGAGAATGCTAGGCCACACCAAAAAAAGAAAGCAGGACTGATACAGGCCATCTCCCAGTCTTTTCTCCCTCCACTTCAGCAACATGTGCATTCGAAACACTAGGAAATGCCAAACCCTTCGTATCGCTTGAGAGTTAGAAATGTTATCACATCTATTCTGGATGTGGTTTAGGGAGAAAGTGAGGCAGGGAAAACAGGGGATGCGTTAAGGAAAATGGGAACAGCCTTTGCACCTTCGTTTTATTCTGTTTATAGTTAATTACTAAAGAAATCCTGTCTCTGAAAATATAGAGGCATGATCCGGACCTGAATGAAATGAGAGCAGGATCACTAACCTCATTTTGAAGCTGGACAGCAGGCATGCTCCACTCTGGTTCCCTCTGCCCTGACCACTGCTGGATTTGATGCTGCTCCCTCAGTTTCTGGGCAACATCAATATCCTTCACTCAGAATCCGTGACAAAAACACACACTGAGATCAGGCAGTCTCTTGCCTTAACCACATCTTTGTGGATCTGGGCATTCATACCACTGCGTTAAAAACAGCAAGGGCATCCTGATCTTTTCCCCCGCTATTGTATTCTTTCTGCTCAGCGGTGACAGACACTGAGGCAGATGATCTTTTTATAAGGTAATTTCTGTTCTGTGCCTCTTGCCAGCTGCATTGAGCCCTTTCATGTTATTAAAATGCAATTGAACAAGAGCAAGTTGTTAGCTGTTTGTCATCTTCTCATCCAAATGAGCGGTCCTGCCTTTCATACACATTACAGTCTCTCTGCTGCATAGCTGAGCTTTGCTGCACCATTCACTGTCCAGTGTATAACAGAACCATATTTTTTCCTTCTCATCTTTCTCCCACCAATATCACTGAAGTTTTATTTTCTTTATGATGTTGACAGAAAAAATACTGTGCCTCCTTCTGCCCTTGCAACAATCCAGTCTTTCCCTTTCCTAAGCTTTTCTTCACCAGGATGGATAGGTAAACAAACTCCCTCTCTGGATTCATTGGTATTTCTTTGTCTCTGTACATCCTGGATTATCAAGAGCTGATTTATTACATATTTACTGTAATCTGTCTGGGAAGTTTCTTTTCAATTCACTCTGTTGCTCTTATTTACAGCAGATTTACTGTGACCCTGCCAATTTGCCTGAATCCAAACAGTTAGTTGCTTTCTGATGCTAAATTCACAGCCTTGAATCAGTTGTTGAGGATTACGGTGTGTCCTTTTTCACCGAACCATTTAATATTATATTTTGTCACATTGAAAGAGAGCAAGACAGGTTTGAAATAACAAACACAGTTAGCAATGACACTACCTAACTGAAGAATTAAACAAGGAACTCATTGATTTTGTAATAAATTTACCTTACTTTTTTACCACACAGGGGAAAACGCATACATTTTGCTGACTTTCATTGCTGAGGCTAGATGGGTGAACTAAGAATATAAAAACAAGTCAACTTTTAGTAACTAAAAGAAAGAATGTTCTTCAGTCACTTAATCTGTACAAAAAAAGTCACATGAAACTGAAGTATGCTCCTGTGTCATTAAAACAGGAGAAGCAAGTTACAAAATGACATGTGTTAGATATTTACATGTGTGTGAGTTGATCCATGATCTGCTGATATCCTTGCAAAGATTCCCATTGGTTCCAGCTGGATACCAGCATGGCTTTACTTTTGTGAAGGCATTGAGAAATACACTTCTGTTAGGATAGAGGTGAGAAAGGACATAGCTACTTTATATTTTTTTCTGTACCCTGCACTTCATGCAAGTCTAGATCTCCAAGTAAATCAAGGCCCTGGGAGTTTTAAGGTCGGGTATTCATGTATGTGCAATCGTGTATGTGCGCACAAAATCTACCTTTGATTTCTTTAAGGAGACAAGCTCCATGGAAGCTTTATTTTATGAAGGGAGTTATACATTCAGGCACTTAGCTCACTGGATTAGCCTACATGTCTATTTCCCATTTCAGATCTGAACAATGGCTTGTCAAAAGAGGAAATGATACCACTTTTTATCCATCAAAATCAAATGTCACTGAAGGTCACTTTGGGGAAAAATGGCTAGAAAGCAATGCTTGTAACCTGGGAAGGAGACCTAGAACTGTGAATGAACAGTCCGGTTTGCATTTACAGTATAATATAAGGATGTAATGAAGATACTTGATTTTTATAAAGCTAGCAGTTAAAGACAATTAGGGAAGCAACAGACACAGAAGGAAAGGAATTTGAACAAATTGCTGCAGGCAGGGTTGGCCTCAGCTTGAGAGTTTATGTAATTGTTTCTTGTTAATGCCTGCAGTTTAGCAATTTGACTAACTCTCTGTGACATTTCAAATGTCCTCCTCCCGAGAAATTCACTCACATTGAGTTTATGGATAGGGATATGAATGCAGCTGTAGGAAAATATACTACAAGGCTGCATCTTTAGGCTTCTAAGTGAATTGATATTGAAAACAAGCAAATTGAAAGGCGTGAGACTGTTTTCTGGCTTCTGGCAAGTTGGTGGTTTTACTGTGTCAAGTAAAGTGACAAGTCAGTCAAATACCAACAAAGATGTAGTAAAGCTAACCAGAGAAATAAGGGTTCTCCTTAGGCAGATTAATCACTGACAAAAGAGTAACTGTCTATTTACATTACTGATCTATTTAGGAGGTGAAGCCAAGGACATTTTACCTCCTAAGTCCCTGATACTTACAAAAATAAATAATTCTATAGCATTTAACTATGTACTCTGCAGTCTCACTGGCTCCAGTGGAACAACCTGTAGAGCATAAAACTGAGGGGACACACAGTTCTTTGGATCAGATTTAAATGTATTGCAATCTTGGTTCCAAATGGTCAGTAATGCCCCAGACAGCAAATGTGCCTGTGCCCTCCTGTACAGGCCACATTTTTTCCATGCTGTTTACATTATCACTTGCTAAATTTATCACAGTGCTTCCCTAACATTGCACAGCTTTTCTGCCTGGGAATTTCAAATGTAACAGAGCATATACTCTGGCTGGTCACATTTTCAAAGAGACACTATCACCCTCTAGAGCCACACTTTTCCAGCAAGTGTCCTACAAGGCAACCTTTGGGAAACGTTCATCTGCAAAGTTGCAGGATACTCTGAGACAAGTGGCTGAAGGGACTCACACAGATCCACGCTGTGTCCTTCATGCTGTGTGCTTTGTTATGCAGTTCAGATGGTCGGCATCTCTTTTTACTTCCTGCGTTTCAGCTGAGAATGAGGAAGGAAGGAGGATGCTTAACAGTGAAACAACACTTTCAGGAGTAACCGATACCCTTGTGAGTCACTGTGACCCTTGAAAAACAGGGTAAAAACCCTTAGCTGCAAACAAAGCCAGCACTGCATCAGGGCAAATTTATTTGAAAACATTAAATGACAGGAAGCCATTTGAGGGCATCCAGATATACACACATACAGCTTAGCTTCAGCAACACTATGTCTTTATGAAGGCATTTGAATCTTACATCTGTGTGCAAAGGATCCTCAGAGTCGGATTTAGGTGAGATTTGAACCCCAGAGTGGAGAATGAGAGGCTGTTTCCTGATCTCACACTGCCTGCAATCATTGGCATGTCCCAGTACCGAACAGTGGGATGAACCACTGCAAAGATAGGAGCCATTTCTTTGCCTACGCTTGGTATCCAAGACAATTGCTTGAAAGTATAAATTTCTTCAGCCCTTTCACCTTCTGATAAGCCAAAACAGCCATCTGAGAGCTAGCCTGGGCATGTTTTTTCTGTTATATTCTAGCCTAGTCTAGTCTAGTCTATATTCTGGGTATTCATCAAATACCATAAGTGTTTGTGTTAAGCATTCAGCAAAGATCTCTTCTGCAAATGGGCTTGTGAGAAATAAGTTTCTTCCTTTCTAAATACACCTGAAACAGTCCCATCAGTGGTGCATTACCAAGCTGTGTAACAGTTGCTTGCGTGCTACTTTACTCTTTAAAAGGCAATCAGAAAATAGAAATGCTTACAAATATTTTGAGCTTGTAAAGTAGTGCCTGCCACAAGATTAAAGGTAGCTTTATCTTCAGTGTAGATGCTAATGTACGCACCTTGGTCCAACAAGGTTGAGAGATAACAGCTCTTAATTAATATATTAAGTATATTTGAAGGATGGAAGTCAACATGTATATTTCCCAGGGCCTCTTAGTATTTCCACTATTTAAAGAGCAAAAAGGAAATCAATACAGAACTAGTCCATGATTTAATTAATTTTCAAACTGATTCAATTAATTTTCAAACTGAAGGCAGTAGCTATATTACTTTCTGTCTGATGCACCTTTCTTTTTTCACCCCCTCTGCCTGTCTTTATCAGAAAAAACAAAAACAACCCACATTTAACAAGACCATATATTTTCAACATAAATGTTGCCATAACTATGTCTCACAACACTCTAACAGCTAGTGCTAGTTTCCTGCATAGCCAGGAAAGAGCAGAATGCAATTAAAGCTTTTTTTAAATGATGGATAACTGAAGTCAGGGTGTAAGAGAACGACCTGAGAGTTGTTGATAGCCAGGAGAATTTGATCTGTGAGGGGCTTCTTGCATGAAAAATAACAAGTAGCTTAGTATCAGTCTTCAAAAGGACTATGATGTGAGGCAGCAAATTCCTGAGACAGGGAATACATGTAGGGTTTTTAGTAGACATAGATTGTATATCCCCTAATCTTCATCTATAGGCTTAGAAGGACATATGCTATGTTCTTTTTGTGTACATGGAAAACCTTAGTTTTATTAAACACATGCTATTAAATACTATACTATATTTATAATAAATAGTGCTATTTGAGTTAACTTCAGTTCAGCTCTGCAGAAAACCCACTCTTACGAGTGACAGCAAATACCCAAAATGCCTTTTCAGGGGTGAAGGATTAGGCCCTAGTTTCACACTGCATACACTGGTTCAATATGTCAGGCACCACACCAGCCCTTTTCTTACCATAACATTGCTTGCTACCTTTTTAATTCTAACTGAGAAAGTTAGAAAATTATGACTTCTTCCTTGGAAATGCAGGAGGATAAATCTGTAATCAGCTTGATGTCATATAAACCTGCTGGCCCTGTACTGGGGCTACGAGAAAACAAATATTGGTAGCAACTTCCATTGAACATGATGTCATGTTCAGCACTCAAGTTTGGGTTGACAACTGGCTCCCCAGGGAGCCACACTGTCAGTTGAAGTTGGTAGTCTCTAAATGGTGATACAGGATATGATTTCCCAGCTCACGAGACCTGGTGATATCTCTATGCTGGTGGAAATCAGGGCATGCATTGCCTTCATGTAATATCCTGCTTTCTGTAAAGTGGGAAATGCTAACAAGGACACTGAAAACTAAGCTCTGGTGTATTCTGACCACAGAGCATACTTGCCATGCAATTCAGATGTGGCTTCAATGACTGCACCAATACAGACAGAAGGCATATGGACGCTGGGGAAACTGCCTTACGCCTGTTGCAGTTATTCTTCTCATTTCACAATAGAGGCACATCCTATCTGGCTCTCTGGTTTGCATCCTGCTTCCTTCTTTGTCATTAAGCATAAAGGCAAGCTCAGAATGACACAGGCAATTGGAGATCAGAGATGTGATGTTGTGAAAACCTTGGTCATCTAACACACTTCTGCATTAGCCAGAAAGTGATGTGAAGGTAGGGGTGAAGTTATCCAAGCTGTTCTCAGCACCTCATGTACTGTCTGGGAAATGCCCCATTAGAAATTATTTTGAATGTTGTGACAGTTAAAGTGAGAGGAAAAGAAATGAAAAAGTGTGCTACATGAAATGCTTTTTATACTGTCCGTGGCTGGTAAAGCTCCTCTAGGTGCAAGAAAGTTATACTTACCTAATGCAAATAATGTGTGATGCAGAGAATTCTAGGCAATTTGAATCCTTAACATTCTCTTTCAGAGAGGAGAATAAAAACCTGATAGCAATAAGTCTTCTCTACATGCATCTTTTCTCTCTACTATTGTATACTTAATGTTATTGTCACCTGGGCCAAGCTTTCTTTATGCTCTGTCATCTATACAGTGCCATTATCTCTTCCCAGTGCCAGTTACTGTGCAGTCTCTGGGCAGGGTAAGAAAAGGAAAGGCAAGAAAAATGGTGAATACATTAAAAGACAGTCTTACTGATTTAGTTCAACCTTGAACTATGACTGTTTGAAATGTCAGCAGCAGAAGTATATGCAGTCACTCACATATGCAAGACTTTTCTTCAGTATGTAGACTTACTATTTTTTTCCTGACAGATTTCATAGACAAACACATTTAATCACACAGTACAAATCCAATAGTTCAATTGCCACTGTGACTTTTACAGAGGCTTCCCATATACTGAAGAGGCAGAATAAATAGCAAGTCAGCATGAATTACAGAGATAGTTCCATCAAGGGTTTCTGGTGATGTTATAAACAAACTGAGCCTCAAGTCACCAAAAACCTGAGCCTAAATTATAGCTCTATGCTTCAAATAAAATCCTGTAAAAAATTAATGTGCAAATGTAAAATTAATAGCATTCATTTTGAAAGTGATGCAAATGAGCACATCTCTAAGATGTGCCTGCCTGCTTCTCCATTCTTCAGTCTTCAAGAGACAAGCATGTGCCTTGATTTTCCTAATATAAAATAAAGCTGTCTGAATGGTCTCTGATTTGAAGACACATTTATCATAGAATCATAGAATAGTCAGCGTTGGAAAAGGACCTGAAGATCATCTGGTTCCAACCCCTTGCCATGGGCAGGGGCACTTTGCACTAAACCATGTCGCCCAAGGCTCTGTCCAGCCTGGCCTTGAGCACTGCCAGGGATGGAGCATTCACAACTTCCTTGGGCAACCTATTCCAGTGCCTCACCACCCTCACTGTGAAGAACTTGTACTTTGTTGTACTTGTATTGTAAATGCACTTGTATTTGTAACTGTATTGTACTTGCATTTGTAAATGCTTTGACCAGTTCAAAATTCTGTTGGGTAACTGGCTGTCTCATCCATACTTTCTAGATTATTTTAGACCAGGCTGAATTCAGGACTATAACCACAGGGCAACAACTGTTCTTATGATTGTAACACAAGCAGAAAAAGGAGGTTGCACAAACTCATAGGATGATGTTTAGAAAATGCGTCCATTAAAACCCCATGGATAGGTGACGTTTTCAGATATTTACAGCTTTCTTTGGACACAGTCAAGCAAATAGGTAGGAGACTGGACCAAGAGGGGAACTACAGCACTGGGAGAGGTGGCTGGGGATGTACCAAGGTTTCCACCAAGGAATTTCTGAGCTGCCACAGCCTGACCTTGCCTGAGCCTGCTGCCTTACCCACAGAAGTCAGCAAGGCTGATCACTGTCCCTGGGAGGCCACATTATGGTTGAGTCAGTTGGTTACTTCTTTGACTGTGACTCATGAAACTGCCACATGCAAGATGTTTGTTTGTCCTCAAGTTGCCTCCAAGCACCATCCCTCTTTAAAAATTAATTCAGGCCAAACCAATGAATGGGGTTAGGTTGCTACCTCTACAAGAGAAAAACCAGTGGGGAAAGAAAGAATAACAATTTGCTGCTTTGAAGCCTAGAAAAAAACCTTTCATCCTTTAGCCTGATGTATTGTAAGTGACATCCGTTCTTTACATTAGCATCTGCAGAATATAATTATCCACGTAATACAACAGCTGGGGGAGTGTTTTTGTGATGCTTTGGGTTGAAGGATGCTTCGGAAGGCTAAACAGTGCTTACTAATAATAGGACATCTAAGATGCTATGTGGGTCTCTTTGTCCAAAGACCCCTTTTTTCTTCTGCCCTGGACCAACGGCAGGGCACTGAGAAGCCAGTGTTCTGCCTCATCCTTCCCTCTCCTCTCTGCAGCTCCAGCCCCTGGAAATCCTGCTGTCCCACAGTTAATCAAGCTGCCCATTTTTTATTGTCTCAGAGGGGCCTTTTCCTATTCATGCTGGGAAGGGAAGCCTGCTTTGTCCTTCTTGTTGTTTCCAGTCTTTGCCCCAGGATCTGCAGAGGGGACCAGGCAGCAGGGAGGAGGTGAGGAAGGAAAGCTGGGCCTCCGACCTGCAGAGGGAAAAGAAACCAGCTGGCTTTACACCCTTGCAGGCAAAGACCCTTCTGAGAAAGAGAAAGAGGGTTTGTCAGCCCCCTGCCTGGGCTGTAAGGGCAAGAACAGCTCCTGGTTTTAATTTATTTTCCCCATTAGTTATCCGCGGTGGCCTATGCAGAATGGCAGCTACAAAAGAGAAATTCTGAGGTCCACAGAGTTATTATCCCCTAAATTGTCTTCCCCTGTCTGATGTTTACAAACAGTCCATGGTGCTATTGACACAAGTATCACACTGGATTCAAGACTTTGCTCTGTGTGTGAAATGTGAAAAAGGGAAGGAATTTGAAAGCCCCTGCTGTTACCTGAGTGCTTTCCATACTGAGCAGCTATTCATCACCTCCACATTCAAAGAGTTTATCCTTTGTAAAACCTCAGTGGTGCAAACTTGCCAGAATTCAACCATTTAAATCCAAGCTTGCTGGAGAATCTGCAGTTTGCACCTTTTGTCACATCCATGGCTGCATAGCAGAATGGAAAGTGTAAGAAGAAATGGCAAAAACACGGCCAGAATCAGAATAAGATTAATCCAGCTTTCAGTGAAGCAAGAAGCAGTGAGCTCCAAAGCTTCCTGCATTCTCAGCTGATACAGAAGAGAGGGACAGCTTTCCCTGAAACTAAATATCAGCAGCAGTATGCATCTATTATGTCTGCTGTTGAGTCACAAATGTCTTTTGTATGGAAACAAGCAGGATGTGAGGATAGCTATTTAAGCACAGTTTTCCCCCCTGTGGAATGGCCATAGGGTGCCTATACTATTCTGGGACAACAGTCACTCTGTGTCCTCAATTCTGCATGCTATGGGCAAAGCAGAGAAGGAGGTTTGTCTTTTGGAGAACAGAGGAGCTGGTCAGCACTGAAGTCAAGGACAGACCATGCGAGTATTTCATCCTGGTTTCCTTATATAGTATCCTTGAGAATTTTGAAGAAGTCAGGGGTGCAACATAAAACCCTGGGAAAATTAACAAGCAATTTCTGTAATGTCCAATTTTTACAGTGCTGGAATTGCTACTGAGCAGGATATCAGCTAAAAGAACTTCTCCCCTCAGCCCCTGCACTTACCAAGTTCCAAGATATTTTACCAAGAAAACAAGAAACAGAGCATGAGAACGTTTTCCATCTAGATTTTGTCTAAGCTAAAGACAGTAAGCAAACCTTTAGGGAAAATTAAGAGAAAAGTAGAATTGGCTCACCATTCCCACTTACTGCTTTAATAGAAAGGTTTGCAAGGAAATGAAACTTCAGGAAACACCTTTTAATCCCACAGCAAGCAGTCACTCTGTTTTATCCCATGGAATTGAATAAGCAGAACACAGCTTGGCCTTTAATAAATGAGAAAACAAACGCATGAAGGAGCACTTGATCAGAAGTGACAAGGGCGAGAGTTGAATGATCCAGAGGAATAAATGAAACTGTGAAATTTAATAATAATATTCCCTAAAGATATTAAAAATTCTGTTCTGACTATTGCAGAGGTCCCTTGAACACATTGTTCCAGAGCTTGAAATCCCTTCCATCAAAATTTCCACTACTCCTACTGTTGCGACTTGCTCAGGATGAGGAAATCATCTTGAAATACAGCTGGAAGGCACTTTAGTAGCCATTCCCTCACATTTTCTTTCAAGGTGAGTACAAATCTGTGTTTTGAGAAGTTTAATTAAAGTTAACCACGTTCAGAGAAATGATGGGCTTGCTTGTTTCAGCTCTCCCTAGGGGTATGTCCTTCCCAGCTGGATTACGTTGCCACTGTGTTTCACTAATATGCATCTGATGCTTAATGAATTGGGGTGTTATTACCATTGGGTAGAGGTGCATTAAAATTGAGTCCAAAGCCTTTTCATTCATTTCATTAATTATTCTCTGCATTCATTGCATGCAGATGAAATGATGAAAGGCTCCCTGTTGTGCAGGGTTTGGACATTTCACACTTGGAACATAAACTGGACTGATTACTCTTACAGCATTATTGTCACAATTGTGAGTTTGGGTGCCAGGAAGCAATAGGATGTGAACTGCCACATTCCCCATCTTTCAGCTCCTTGGAATGGGAGGGGAAACCCCTTATTTGTATGTCGTCCAGTTTCCTATCTAGATCATTCTGGGATACAATACCTAAACCAGAGATAGATTTCCTTCTCTTCTCCCCTAACATACAAGCAGCCACTGCTCCGAAGCTTCAGAAGCACTCAGAACATGTTTCTAAAAAGTAGCATCCGTTTCCAAATTCCCATACTCCCTGGTTTCAAACAGAAGGCAAGATGTTGTAATGCTCTAAGTGCCTTCTTTATGCACAAACTGCTGGGTAACTGAATGCAGGAAATCTCTTGAAATAGATCATTTCTCATAGAAATTACAGTCTGTTAATGACTTCCAGAGGTTACAGTTCATGGTTGGTTTTCACCCTGGCAGAAAGTATCGAGTGCTTTGGATTTCCCACCTTTTAAGCTGTTTCGGTCATAGTGTAGAGACAGTCTTTACTGGGGCAGACTGCTCTGTGGTAACGACAGATTCAGCCCTCGGTTGCTGAACCAGTGATACTGCAAGTGCATTGTTTCATACTTATATAGCACAGCAAAGTCCCTTCTCCATAATGACAGGACCTCAGGAAATTCCAGCAGCGCACCAGAAGCCAGATCAGAACTTAACAGTTAGCTCTTTAGCCTGGTTTTTTGCAACATTTTTCTGTGCCTATGTGTGTACAAACAGGGTTAAGATTTACAATAGATACATGCACTTGCATCTTACAGGTAATACAGGCAAGCTGCTGAGGTACATTGGGTTCTGGCATTTCAAGAAAACAAATCAAAAAGAAATCTGTGGATGTCATAGAACATGAGGCTTTTGTGTGAAATATTTCTGTTTTGGAGAAAGATGTCAGTCTATTTAGATTAAAAATTCTGTTCTCAAAAATCTCCCACGTATAACAAAAGGGAAACTCATGAGGAAAGTAAGTCTGTCATAAAACTGAACAAATTGGAGGCATCTCATGCATAAGCTTATTTTAACTGATTTTATTCATCTTCTGTGGATGTGTGAAATACACTGACAGTTTGCTTAGTCAATGTCTTGTCTGGATGATGGCTGCAGCAATAGCATATGAACAAGAGTATGTAAAATAGGGGACTAAATTTATCTTTCAACTGTGCTCCAGTAAGGAGGACAATGTTGAAAGCAACAGCATTTGCATTATGTGGTAGAGGTGGTATAAAAAATGACTGTTAGCTTTACACACTGTAAAAACTAGGGATGTATTTAACAACTGCATTCCTGTTTTGTGATAATGTGACTATGTTCTTGACAGAAATAAGCTATAATTCCAGAAATAGGAAATAAGAAACAGGAATAAGCCAAATTCCCTAGCCTCCTGGTATCTCATAAACATTACCAGTATTGCACAACACATTGATTTCAGGGTAATTGCTCTTGGAAAAATTTGGGATCTCCTAAGCAAAAAAAAAACAAAAAAAACCAAAAAAAAACCCAAAACAAACCAAACAAAACCAAAACAACAAAAAAAACCCCAAACAAACAAAAAAGATTTAATAATAGCATCTTCTAATCCTGAAGCTGGGGAGCTCACTTGAGCATTTACCCTTTGACATCTTAGGACTGAGTCTTACGGATAGGTGTAATGTTATTTTGTCCAACTGGCAGAATTGCAGTCCCAATTTTCCCTCATACCCACACTATTTGGAGGCAAAGCCACTTTTTCCCACAAAGGTCCTTAAATAGATCTGGGAGGAAGCTGGGGAAAGAAAACTTAATGGGATCCACATACTCTTAGCACAAGCCCATGCATGTTTCTACCAGAACATGACTGGCCCTTAACAGCCACAGCCATTGACCAGATGGGTTCATTCTGCTTTGGGGGTGAAGTGGTACCACCAATAGTGAGAAGACTGTCTGGCCATGGGAGTATGGAAGTTTTCTTAGAAACTCCTTTATCATCCACCAAGATGAAATTGTTCACAGCAACAGAGGCCCGAAACACAAGTACATGATGTTTTTTTTGATGAAACCATTCTCAGTTACCTTGCACGCGGTGGTTGCACAGCACCTATGGGTCAATGATCAGGTGAGTACAAGGCAACTTCTTCCTATGAAAAAAACTATATAAGTAGCTATAAAAAACAGCTCTGAGACAGGGCTCCCTAAGCAAGCAAGGTGGCAAGCTAGCAATATTCTGTAGGTGTTTTGAATCACGTAGGGATTTATATCTTCTGTGGGACGGATGCCAAAATGGACACACACACCGCACCCAGGTTGACATATTCCTTGGAGGATTCTTGTACTTGATAAGCAGATGTCCTCTGATAAAAAGATGTTGAACTGCAAATGCCTTGTGTTTCCTCCAGAGGTGTCGCTCACTGTCAGCAGTAAGCGAGACCAGAGCTTGTGGGAATATTTGGCAGCTTGTTCAAAAATAAATGCTAACATTAGGTACAAAGATTTGAGTTGCAGTATTAAACACAGCGTTTGACTGGAGTGCCTGGATTTGGAGTCACAGACAAAAGCCTTGGCATCGCCTGTTTATTTTCCCATTAAGAACAGTTTGTGGGCATTCTTGCTCTGTTGATGGTTGTGAATGTGTTGCTGCTTTGTAGAGAGAACACAGGCATATGCGCTCTTCATTAGAGAGGGGTAACATACAGTATACAGTTGCTGTCCGTGACTTTTCTTGGCCATGGAAAGGTTCAGTGCTCCTGGAATGAGGCCCCGCATGCGTGATACCAAAGCTATCCCAGTGCTCGAATGAGGAATCCAAACTTAAATGAATATTTGCTAGTTCATTCACCCTTAATTAGTTAGTATCCAATAAAGCCATAATACACTGTAACTCATTGACCCAGCATGAAAGGAAACAAATTGGTTAATTGAGAGAAAGGAATGCAAAGCCTGTTCCTGTCTGCAGGAGCTGGGGCTACTGCTCCCCCAAGCAGAATTGCACCCAGAAGGACCGCTGTGTTATCATCCAGTTAATCCCATACACCCTCTGGCAACGATGGCACCAAACAGCCTGTTGTGCCAGAAAGCTTGAGCTTCGTGCCTCCTTCGTTGTACCTCCTCTGCCCTCCCACACCCACACCAGATGCACACCAATTTCCACAGTCTGCATCTGTGAAAGACACTGGGCACAAGCAACACATGTTCTTGTTCCCTCGCTAATACCCTTCCTCCCCCAAGACTCACTTTACCCCTCATTCTTCATCCCTACCTCTGTCATTCCCAGGATTTGGGAAGTGAAAATGGGCTGAGCGTAGGGATTGCTTCACAGCCTGCGCGGGGCTGGAGCAGCTGTCTTTTAATCTTCTGGCCTTGGAGGATTCGTCCTGATATCCTGCTTACAACTGCTTAGCTGTCAGCTCGGCTCGGCTCTCACTGTGAATTTCAGTGGAGAAAGCTCACCACTCACTTTTCCTAACAGCACGCAGAGCCCTAAGTTCAGGAGGGCCTGGTGGGATTTCTTGTCTCCCCTTGTTGCTGACCCTGCAGAAAGCCAAGATGAAGACTTCTCTCTGGTTTTAAAGGAAAAGCTCCTTATCTAAATTACCAAATATTTGAAAACACGCATTTCAAAAAAGAAAGAAATACCTAATAAAACAAAACGCAAAAAAATTAATTAAAACCTTTAGTTGCATTCACCAGTTTTTCCAAAAGCATTGCTAGTTTTCTATTTCACATTAGAGATCTAAGAAGTTGAATACCTGTAAAGAACTCCAGCTTGCCTTTGAATCTAAGATGACTGAAATAACAGCAATGACACACAGATGGAAATTCAGCTAACTCAGAAATAGCACCACCAAACTCTAGCCCAGTCTGCTCTCTAGCTCTTCTCCAGCAAAATGGAACTGAAACTATTGCTAGAATAGAACAGTCCTATGACATTTCTCTTCAATTTTGCTGCTGGAAATATCAGTTACCTTTCAAATACCTGAAAGCACTACTGAGAGCCCTTTGATGCTGAAGTGCCCAGTGATTTTCCCAGCCAAGCCAGCAAACCCTTGAAAATTTGAAGCTCATGAGTTTACTAAGGCTTCATTTACATTTGTTCCCAACTCAAAGCCTCTTCATCTTTTCATAAGGAAGGAGGTCACTTTTGCCTGCTAACATATTTAAATTAGGAACTACCTTGCTTTCATTTTAATTGATATCATATAAATTTCTTCATGTCAAGTAATGTAGAGAGTGAAAGACATTTTTTCCCATCAGGAAGACAAGGCTTGAAGATTCCTCCTTAGTATAACGTCTCTGCCCAAAATGGTATTAAATTGTTAGAACACTGAATAGTCTCCACTGTAGGGGAAGAAAAAAAGACCTGGACTAGGTCCATTACTTGACAGAAAAGCTGCATTATACTCTTCTAGAGCAGAAAAGATATAATGATAGAGTGAAGGCTGGTTTGGGTAGTTCATTAAGCAGATACTTGATTACTTATTTTGCCTTTTTTTTTTTTTTTCTCCTTTTGTCTTGCTGATGCCTGGGTACACAGGCTTCTTTATCCACATGCTGTTGCCTTACTTGGAAACTAAGTCAGCTGGGCTTATTTGTACCTGTACCTTCTTACCAATTTCTGACAGTGCATAGCACCACCCTTCATTAAAGTCCTAAATACTGAATGGTGGTGCATATACTCAGAATTCTTAGCCACATTACAGAGGTGGATAAAAACCAGCCAGTGGGGCAGTCTGTTGGCCTGACAATATGCAGCACTTCACCCAGTCATTGGCATGCACTTAGAAATTTACAGCCTAGCTGAAAACAAGTTTATGTGGCAGAATTCCACCTTCACGCATGCAAAGTACATTTTAACAGCCTTTGCATTAGTTACTACATATGCCTAGCAGCTGGATGCTGAGAGAGTGTGAAACTCAAACTCTACAGAAAAGCCACAGGGGAGTACTCAATGAGTATTTTCTAAGTGAACAGCACAAATAAAATTACAAGTAGAAACCACAGTTGCTCTAACCCAAATCCCTATGTCACCACCACGCAGAGCCCTCATTAGCTATCCTCCATACTTGCCTTTTCTTTCACCCTGATTTTTAGTAACTATAAAGGGTGAGATGCTGTACACTGATCCATCTCACTGTGACTGTGATACAGACTAGGTTCCAAAGGGACCTCATAAAAGCACATTGTATTAAAATATTCTACCCACTATGGGCTTGTTTGCCTTGTTTCTTTTCCTGTGGAAATAAATATCATGTAAAGATGATGCCTATCTATTTTTCATCTTGTTCCCAAACCCTACTAGATTATGCGCCCATTGGAAGATATGGTCTAAAGCTGTCAGAGGTAGGGCTCCAAAGACTGATAATGTTCTTATATGTTTTGTGAAAGTAAGTGATAATGATAAAAAGAGAAGTCTATTTTGGTGTAACTTCAAGTATTAGACTAGATAAAGAATTCACAACCCCAGACTGCATTTTCTTAGGCCTCAAAGTTGCTCCACTGCTAGACTCAAATCTGTAGGACAAGCATTCACACTAATTCCCTCAAAGACATGGACAGGCAAATTCAGAAACTATGATGTGCAACTGAAACTCATGACAGAAATCTTTCCTGAAAGCTTGGTGTTGTTCTTATCAGACTATTTGTTTCACGTGGTAAAAGTACATGCATGCATGACAGCAATAAAACAGGAAATTGTACTGCCACTTAATTCCTGATGGAGTGGTAGAATGAGTTAGTAAAAAGGCTGAAATTCATTTCCATCTTCATTGTATACTCTCAGCAGAATTGTTTATTAAGATGGTGGGACCATCAGAGAACAGACTCCTGCAAGACAGAGTATTTATGAAAGCTGTAATCATGTAGGTGATACCTAATCATACATGATTATCTAGTCTGAGTAGGGAATTGAATGAGGTCAGTGAAAAACAACTGAGCTGTCATCACTGGAAATAACTCTGGATCAAGCCATCATGTGTTGTTCAGTCTAAATTAAATTGAATTAAATTATAACAGGTTTGGTATTTTAGACAGAAAAACTGAGAAAGCCAGGACATGGGTCAGTGAAAACACCTGGACAGGAAAAGTCAATTTAATTATATCAAGACTAAGAAAACTATCAGAACTATTTTGGCGGGAAATGGGGAGTAACCAGCAAGATTTCGAGATAAATCACCTATAAAGAAAGTAAAAAGTTATAAAACCCTGTAGATATACAGATTCTAAGAATACTGTCTTGAAAAGTATAGTGATATTTCTGTTATATTTCATTTCTGTTTATATTTAATACTGGATTTCTATTTAATAAAAAAACCTTGTAACAGTAGGAAGAGTCAGCAATTACCCTGTAAGAGAATGGTTTGAGACTGGCTAGCTCAAACAGGCTTCAGAAACTCAATGGTTTAAAGTGACCCACACATCCTGTGTGTCTGGCTGTACTAATTGTCTTGCTGGATGATTATAAGCAAGCTATCACTGCTGAGCTGGTACTCTGAAGCACCCAAGCATTGGAGTTGCAGGAGCAAAAGAAGCCAGCTCCATGGGAAACAGCCCTCAATCCATTTATTGCAAAGACTGTGCATTTCATTTCTCTACCAACACTTTCCTCAACAGCAGGAGAGCACAGGCACTGCTCCCAGCCCCACACCTCCAGCTGAGCCCAGTTCCTCACTGGCCCGCCCTGCTGTGTCCCTGATGGCATCAGCTGGTACCAGTGATGTGATCATGAGGGAGTGGGGGCACAAAAGGCAGCAGAGGGGGTGGTTGGGGGATGAGGGAGTGGCTGGGGGTTAGCCTGCAGGACTGGGGAGAGGCAGCTCCCTGGCTGTTGGATGGGAGATGGATACAGCACGTAAGTGTGGTTGTGTGATCTCTTTTTTACTTCTCACATTCCTAAAATATAAGCACTAGTAGCTGAGGGGCTCAGTGCTGGTCTTTTTCAAGCTTGGTTAGGAAAGATATTTGAATGTTGGTGAGAAGTGTAGCATAATCCATAGGAAGGCTTGAGTGAAGAAGAAAGAGGCAGTAAACAACAGAAAAAGTAGCAGCAGTAAATTTGGTTGGAAAAGGCAACTTTAAGGTTGCAGTGAATGTGATTAGTCTTCAGGCTTTCCACTGCCAGCTTGGATTTCTATTTGCTTGATAAAGATATTCCTCCTTCTGGAGTATTTGGTAAATGGTTGTTTCCTTACAGTTTGTTTCATCCAAGAAATGTAGTGGTTTGAAAAAGATTGAGATGAATTGAACTGTGTAAAGTGACTTACGAGTGATAACTGAAGCCTCCTTTAGAGATCTGAAAATGATTTCTTCAATCATGAAGGCAAAAAAACACACCAAAAAAAACCAACACCACCAGAGACAAAAAACCTTGATGCGCTTCGAGATATTTCCAAGCTATTTGAAAATAGCTCAATACTTCTCTGTATAAATATGATGGGCAAACTATGGAAAGATTGCTTGCTCTGTAGTTGCTCCATGGTTAAAGCTTTGGCTTTGTTTTATTTGAAGCCTACTTCCAGTTGGTCTTGGTATACATGTTTTAGTTCAAATAGCATCCTAGCTAACGTGCCTGGGTGGAATGAATTTGGTAAATAAGATGGATGGATTGAACTCGGAATTCCTGAATTGCAGTTACGCAAAGGAATTTTATCAGTCAGCTCTGAAGCATGACACTTGTAAAACTGTGTATACGAGGTTATCTGGTGGAGATGCTGATACCCCTATGAAGTGCATTGCTATGTGATGGTGACGTGGAGGAGGGACGGCTGGTATTTGCATGCCCAGGGCTCCCCGTGAGCCAGCCTGGGCTGTGTGGCTGCACTTGTTTGAGGAGAGCTGGAAGTTTGGGGCAGAGGAAGGAAAACCCTCCATGCTCAAATGGAAAGGCAGCTTCTAGATGTTGTCTGTCCTCAGACAATACTATGAAGGCAGACAGCTAGCCATACTGTTTCAATGAGGGCTGAACCCTTGAGAGGGAGGATAAAAAACAAACTAGTTTTATAGTGTCTCCTTCCATTTGCACACTGTACAGGCAACATTTTGGCTTTAAAATATTACAGTAAATAGTGCTGATCAGACTAACCTCCAAATCCAAGCTACCATGATGCAAGCTTCCTTACCAGCTTACTCAAAGCTGTGTCCATTCCTCTTCCGTCTCTCCTCACTACAGCTTTTCTGAGCAAGGTAAATGCTACACTCGGTGTTGTAGTAAATTCTGTTTCACCTCGAATGGGTAGTACATCTGGGTGTTATCTTAGGATTGACAAGTTTGTAGTAAGCTTATACTTTTCATGCTAGTACGTCCCCTTTAGAAAGCTGCTATTGTTTCCTTGGGATGTGGTGCTGGGAGTATGAAATCTGAATGTGTATGCTGGTGCAGAGGTGATAGCAAAGCTGACTGGTATCCTGTTTTATGAGGTGATGCATGTGCTTCTCAAAGGCAGCCACAGTGAAAGGCCTTGGTTCTGCTCTTAGTGACTGCAAGAAGGAGGAGAAGGGGACAGGGAGATGCTGAAACTGCAGAATGTTTCTTACTGCCTGTAACTCACAAAAGTTCAAAGTTCTCTTGTCTGAAGAGCTTGCCATCTACCATGCATCTTAGTCTTGACAAAAGCATAATGAGGCTTAAAAGATGCAAAACTGTCGTATGACCTAAAAATTTCTAAATTCCAATGGAGTATGGGGAGAGATTGATGGTAGTGATAAACTGATCAAATGAGGATTCTTCTAACTGGAAGGGCTGTATTTCAAAGGGACAAAGGGAAGGTGCTACGCTATAATGTCCAATTTGCAGGTTTCGAATACTAGTCACTAAGACAAGCAACTTGATAAGAATCATCATACAGAGACCTGCTGCCAAGACAGATGGGAAGAAAATCTCAATAGTAAAGCAAATTTGGTTATGTATGCTTCCCCATGAGGATCAAGAAACCTTGCTCCCCTGATTAGAGCCTTGTACAGCTATCCGTACTCTACATAGCAGAAATGTACTGACAGATGGATCAAGAGAAATGGAATATATTTAGATCACTGAATAAACTCACGGGCTAAGCACTGGCTTTGATCTGATGAATGCAAGATCAGCTTTTAATGCAGATGAGAATACTAATTATCCTGTGATTACCATGCTTCAGTATTTCAGTGCACATATATCTGCATCCATCTGAAGTCTGAAATAAATAATGAAACTCACATGGGTTTTTTAGGCCTTCTGTAAGGGATGTCCATGTTTTGTTTTTCAGGGTATGGTTACAGTTTTGCTATGAAAGGAGGGGAAAAAAATCAAGACAAAACTGCCTTGATTCAGTTCAAAGCCATTCGGTTTCTTCCATTCTTGTTAAGTCTTCCTGGAAATAATGTTTCCTTCCCTCCAGCAGCAAAGCACTCCAAATGTTATGCTTTTAGTATGTTAATGGGTAGAGTTTAAGTTGGAAATTGCTTCACTATCAATTATGTGAGTCGACTTGAGCAAAGGAGACAAAAGAACTGAATGCCAAATAATTGCCTGACTAGGAAGGTAGAGAAGGGGGGGAATGGGTGGGTGCAGCCTTCAAAAGGCAGATAAAAGCACCAAAAGAGTTTTGTCTCTCTATTATCGAGTCAGCTTGTGTTTGGGGAGCATCAAGCTGTCCTGAAGCCACCTGGGTGCAAATCTGCTTGGTGGGAGGAGAATGCAAGGCTCAGTTGAATGCAGCTGATCATCCAGGCACCTGGTATGAGTGCTGGCTGCCCCTTCTTGCTTTCAAAGGGGTGCGATGAGGGTAACTCCTGCTCCCATTAGCACCCTTGATTAAATTAGAATGGGTAGGGTTTCTCCCCCTCAGTAGGAAAACCACCTGCTTCAGTAACTTATTTGTACTTTGTGGAAAGATGGCTTTGCTCCAAGACACTCCTGGGCACAGGGATCAGGAGGGCTGGTGTGGGTTGTCTTGACCTTGTGCAAAAAGCAGCATGCATTGGTGCCATACTTGAAATATACTGCACCCCTGCAGCAGCAGAGGTATATGCTGATGTGCATTGATAAGTTGCTATGGTATCTGAAAGCCACAGACCATTAGTCAGGTGGCAGTTTGTGCCTAGATACTGCTGTGATTGATGCTTTAATAAATACCTGAGACGAAAGGGTGGGGAAGAGGAGGGATGGACCGATGGAAATGACCTTGTCCTGAGAATTGCCAAATACCCATGCTGGCCATAAAAATTAAGGACACTAAAAAATTAATTTGTTGCATTCAGCTAAGGATTCAGTACTGTAAAAAGAGGAACTAATGAAGTAGAAGCTCCCTGTTTTCCATCTTAACATCAATATATTAAGCAGTTGATAAAATCCAGTATAGGAGGACAAATGCCATCCTCCGGTGTATGAAGTGCCTTCAGTATACAAAAGAGAGAGCCTGTCTAAGGCTTCAAGTGTTGAGTCCAGAGTCCCAACCTAACTTCTCCCTGTAGACTTTTATGTCACTCTGGTAGTGATTTCTCCTCTCTGCTCCCCTTTCTAAAATTAATTTACCCATTTCCAAAGGTACTGAGAGTAGAAATTAGCTATTCATGCTGGAAGTGCATTGGCCACCATAATGAACCGAAGTTCTGTGCTAGCAGAAGACGTTTAAGTTACTAAGATAGATGGACAAAACAGCATTTGTCTCTGTCATGATGGTCCTGCATTAGGCATTTGATGCTAATTGCTATCGGGCACTAAAAAGAAATGTCATTTTGTACAAGAAATATAAGGACAGGGTTTCAGCTGACTTCCTCAGTGCTGGCATGTCCTTGCTGTAAGGAAAGTGCCTGGGGCCCAGGGAATTTCAACAGTTTCTCCTTAAAAAAAAAGTAATTACTTGACTCCTCTTTTCTCTCTTAGCCTGGGAAGGGAAACTTCTGAAATAGGTTTGCAAGAAAACAGTATGCTTTTGCTTAGCACACATGGTTAGTCTCAGGATGAGAATGGAGAATTTGGCTTGTCTTAACTATATAGAATGAAAGGGAATTGCTACAAGCACCTAAACTGAATTTCATAAATCCTCTGCTGCCAAATTCTAGAGAAATGAATGACTGAGGCCAGGGTTGTCTTTGGAGAGAAGTGGTCATGAGTCTGGAGTGTTTATTCTCCACCCTGCCCTTTTCAGAGCACCTCTCCAACAGGGCAGGGAAGACTTTAACAAAAGGTTCTTCTGCAAAACTTTGTGACTGATAGAAGGCAGGTGTCATTGACATGTCATGTTACAACAGCTTTGTATGTATCCAAGAGGAATGCGGATGCTGTTTATCAAAGGAAAAAGGTTCACTATTTTGGTATCCTTGCCAAAAATATGCAATATTAGTGATAGCTTGCTTGCTGTCATAGAGCAGCTGGGAATACTGGGAAACCAAATCATCTGTTCCATCTTGGCTGCTTTGATGCATGTTATTACTAGATGTGTGCTCAGAATTGACTTGATTTGTTTCAGGTGTCATATGGGGAAGAGGAATGTGAAAGGGCTCATGTTTCTAAAACATTTTATCTATTATAGAATAGAGTAATACATAATTCATAACACAGCCTTGGGACCCAACTTTTAGCCATATGTGTATATCCTGACTAAGTTTTGAGTGGCTGTATATTTCTGTGACAGTTATTCATGTTCCGCATTTTGTGGAAGTGGCTTTCCCTAAGCTTTGTGTTTATTTTCTGATGAATTCTGCACTAAGCTGAAGGAACAAGTGGCTTTCTCTGGCATCACCACACTACATGCTTAATTATAAAAGAGCTATTTTTCTCCCATTCAGATTAGCCAAAAGGAAGGAAATTGGTGAGTGACCTGTAGATATTTTTTCCCCCCCAAGACAGATGTATTCTTTTTCTCCTTATGATCTAGTAAGACATACTAGTTTTCATGTAGGCTGTAGTCTAGATGTTTTTATCTGGTCTTGAAGACATCTGCTGGAGTTTGTCAGCTGTCTGTCATGATTGCTTTCAGTTTTATCTTCGTCAGCTGTCTTGATATAGATATTGCTCAGATGCTGTCTCTGACTGCATCTTGGACTTATGCTTTTGCTCTTTCTGTGCTAATTAATTCCACGTTCAGTGCAAAATTGTCTTAGTGCAGGTAAGTTATTCCAGCAAAAGCCTTCACTAGTTTAACAGCGTTTGTCCAAGTGCCCTCAGATAATCCGTTTTTCAGGTGGTAGTTAGAGAAGTTGTGTCCAAGTAGTTTGTACCAGTTTTTAAAATGGAGTATTTCTATCTCATCTTTGGCCAAGATAAGTGTTTCATGAGACTTGAGAGTCTTAGTAGACTGTCATTTAGATCCTTCTGTAGATCACCTAGGATTTCCTAAGCTGAAACTGGATGTATCCTAAAGGGTCTTTGATAGGAGCTTTAAGCACTGGATTATTGCCTAAGGGGATAGAGTGCTAATCCTGCCATAAACAAGACAACAATCCGTGTATAACAATCTGCTGTTAGTTAGAATAATTAGTCATAAATACAGTTGATAGAAGGCTTGCATGGCTTCTGTGATAGACATGCATATTCTCTAATACTACAAAGAGGAAAGACTGAGAGAGCCAGTTCTAACGCAGCTTTGCAATAACTTCTGTTAGCAATTCTGCTACTGCTTTGCTTTGAGGACTGGGTGTAAAAGCCTGTATTTCCTCTAGCACTTGTCTGCTTGAGGAGAGCAGAGGATCTGCCAAAAATAGTCTGTCACATGTGTTTTTGTCTCTTAAGTCAGTGCTCTTGGGAAGGACTGCAGCTTTTGTGCTGTATCTTGTCCATGTTAGATGGAAGCCTCTACTGCGTGTTTTCTTCTGGTGGTATGTTTTCCTTCTTGCCAGCACTGGGCACCCCAGGCTGTCCTGTGAAGGGTCTTAGGCAAACTTAGGAGGGGGGTTGGCTGCTACTTATCCATCCTGTGCTGTTATGTATAGGCTGACAGGAGACCTGTGAAATTCCTTAAAGTTTCTGGCCTAGGATGTTGTGGTTTAAGCCCAACCGGTAACTCAGAACCACACAGCGGCTCACTTGCTCCACCTCCTTTTAACTCCCGCTGTTCCCAGAGGGGTGGGGAGGAGAATCGGAGGAATGTAACTCCCACGGGTTGAGATAAGAGCACTGCAGTAACTAAGGTATAATACAAACCACTGCTGCTACCAATAATAATGATAAGAGGAATAACAAGGGGAGAGAATATAAAACTAAAAGGGGAAAACAAAAAGAGAACAATAAACACAAGTGATGCACAGTGCAATTGGTCACGACCCGCCGACGGACACCCAGCCCGACCCGAGCAGTGATCTGGGCCTTCCGGGTGACTCCCCCCAGTTTCTATACTGGGCATGACGTGCTGTGGTATGGAATAGTCCTTTGGCCAGTTTGGGTCAGGTGTCCTGCCTCTGCTTCCTCCTGGCTTCCCCTTCTCCCTGGCAGAGCCTGAGACTGAGAAAGTCCTTGCTCAGAGTAAACATTACTGAGCAACAACTAAAACCATCGGTGTTATCAGCATTGTTCCCAGACTGAAAGTCAAAACCACAGCCCTGCCCCAGCTACTAAGAAGGAGAAAAATGACTGCTGGAGCTGAACCCAGGGCACAGGATATTTTGTGTGTTGTTTTGTGTGTGTGTGTTGGTTTGAAAAAGGTCATTTGTGGATAAATGGGCAGGTCATACATTGCTCTTTGCAGAAGACCCCAGTTTTACATGCTACATGTGCACCAAAGCAGTGAAAACTGCTATAAAGAAGCACCAGGGATGTCAAAAGGCTCATGGAATAAATGGGATATCTGGGCTTGACCAGGGTAGTATCCACTGTAGCAAGAGATATCAAAGGGACCTATGCTGTAGATGTAGAGCAGATGGGATACCCACACTGGGAAAATCCTCAGGCTCACATTAACACAGATGCAGCCAAAGTAGTCTATTTTCAAGGATGAGATTCCTGGAAACACAGGAGTGTTCCTTGTTGTGAAATATGAGATTTGGAATCCCGGTTCTTCTGCATAAAATCCAAAGGAAGATGAACGGTGAAGCAACCAGATCTTAATTCTAAATTTAATTTTAGCTGAAGATTGGCTTGGTTCCTCACAGACTTGCCAGAAAAATTGCAGGGTAATTTTCTGTTTATCTCAAAAGCACCAGCCAAACCCAGACTGAACTCCTAATGTGAAGGAAAAATGCTGCTAATCAAAAGCCAAATTTGAATAGGATTATTTTCTTATGGTTGAGAGGTACTAACTGTGTAGACTGTAGTTACTAGCGGGGGGGGGGAAGGTGACATGCAGGTCATAATTTGTTCTTGGGAGAACTTGCATTGGATTGTAAAATTATCATATGGGCTTTGCTTTGCAAACCAAGAGAGTTTCAAACTTAGTACTAGATGAAGAGCCTACATTTAGGCAGTGCTGTGCACCTCACTGCCTAGAGCACCCCTTATTCCTCCTCTGCTTGTATTTCTACCCTTTCCCCTTCTTTCCTGTGTGTACTAAATTTGGTCTGACATCTGGAATTGTGTAGCTGTGCTGAATGAACTGGTGTGATTCATACAGCACTTCTCGGTTTTGCCAGGCAATGGCCTTGTGTCCCTGAATGTCACCAACAATCAGTCGGATTTTTAGACCATAAGCATGGAAATATGTATGGAAATATCCATATGTGGAATGGACAGAAAGCATGAAATATTAAGATTTTTGCTGTGTTAGTCAGCAAAATAGTTTACATTTTTCTCAGTCTTGCAGCAGTCTGAGATTTTTCCATGCATATAATCCATTGTCGAGGCTATTGGTCCAGTCAGCTTCATCAGATCACATAAGTATTGTAGAATAATTTAACCTGTTGTGAACTGCTCTAATTAACCTATTGTTTAATTTATATCTGTTGGCCTCTAAGATAACGTCAGTTTTAAAGGTTATAAAGAGTATTACTTCAGCTCTATAAAGGCATTGCCTAACCCAATTTCATGACTAGGAACTAAAGCAGTATATATGTGATTTTTCTTTTTGCCTGCTAATTGTGTAACACCCTATTGCAATTATGTTGTCTTTAGGATAGTACAGACCATGATTAATGAACTTGTTTGCTCCAGCTTTAAGTTCCTTTAAAGGTACAGTGCTCAGGTTGGCACTGCCAACTGTTTTAGGAACTGAAATGCAGCAGTAGCCAATACAGAGAAAGGAGGTCTTAAACAAAGATAAAACGCATGTTTGCTCTTCCTCTTGTCTTGTAAATTGGGGAAGCCTAAATCACTATATATGCTTGTGCAGATGGAGAGGAAACAAATGTGTTCTGTTGTTTTATGTGCCTAGTGCTGGTTTACAGCTCAGAAAAGATAGCTTAATTGAGACTGTCTGTGCATGGCATTCCCCATGTTTAGAGTTCTGCCAGCTTGTGGGAAGGAACTGTGGTTTCTTGCCAGATCAAACATTACAGAAGAATATCAGCTTCCCCAAACACAAATTGTAACATGTTTTCTTGGCCTCCACCATTTTAAAAAAGTGCATGCTCCCTAGTATTTTGAATGTTGGCATCATGATTGCTTTGCTTACAAGGACTGTTTTTTATTAGGCCTAGCTGGTGAGTTGTATTTTCTCTAATGAGCAAGACTGTAAAATCTCTGCCAACAAGTACTGTCAGCAACGCCTGCAATCCACCGGCTCTAGGTGCGGTGTGTGTGTGTCGCATTGTCATCACAAAATCACTGTAGGCTCTCTGTGGCCATCCACACCACCCTGGTGGGCTGGGCATTGAAGGAGATGAGCCATGCCCGTGTGATTCGTGGTGCCAGCTGAGGTGTGGAAGGGGTAACTGTCAGAAAAATCACAGTGAATCTTGGAGCAGGAGCAAACAGCATCTTTAGCCAGCATGGGTACATCTGGTAGTATGCTTCTAGAAGGAAAATAAGACCTATCAAAACTAAACATGCTTTAAACACTATTTAATCGCAAGTAACTGCTTTCCAGTGGGAAGGAGGAATCGGTCTTCTCTGATGATGGTATCAGAAATGCTAACCAGCTGATTACAGTGTACAAGCCAACCTTTGCTACCACACCATTGTCTCTGGTTAAGGCATTACATAGTCTATGGATCTCACTGTGCTGTTCTATTTCTGTCCCATCACCAGGCAGACCTGCTGGTGACCTAGTCTGTCGGACTCCTCATAAAACACTGCTTGTGAGGTGGTTTCCACACAGCACACTGTGTGCCGAGTCTTGCTCTTTAAGGTGCTTTTAATAGCTGTGAGCTGCAAATTTGAGTACGTGTGGCTGTGCAATAGTACATGCACTAGACAGTGTTTTGGCTGATTTTTGTGTGGCCGGTAGGTCTGGTTCTACATAAAGCTTCAGGAAACACCCACTGAAGCTAATGGCCCATTTGCAGAGTATAACACACCATTAGGTGGCACAATATGTTCCACACCAGATTTTTGTCACTAGTATATACACTGAGCACCCCTGTACTTCATTCATGGACTTTACTTGGGTTTATGTGTTTAAAACTTGGGAGTTTTGATGTATGCCCATGCTGTGTTCCAGGTTGGGCTGTCTCCTTGACATGTTGGCTGGGTTTTATCCCTCCTCTTGTAGTCTATCTGCTCTGCAGCCTGGATATATCCCCCACTGAAAGTGGGTCTCAAAGGACTGTTACTGGTGTGGGTAAATACAGCAGAATAAAGCAGCCTTATTTCTATATACTCCATTCCTCAAAGCTTTAAAGTTTGAATCTGCAATTTCTAACCCAGCTGGCTTTCATGCTTTTTCTGTAGGATAGTTTTGCCAAAATACTGACAATGGTCGTGACTGTTTGTTGGTTTGGCACAGCTGGGTTCACAGTGGTCTTCCCAAAACAACTGCAATATTTAGGAAAATGCACAAGAAACCTGAGACTATTAATTGCTAAATATTTTTGCCCAAGGCATGACATGGAAAAGATTTTGTTCTATTTTTCAGTTTAGGAACTGTGGGAATTTCCAGTCTTAAGTGACAGTTTCTCTTATTATTGTGTAAAAAAACATTTCATAAGCCAGCAGAAACAGTCAAAAATCTTATTTTAGTAGTTTTAACAGCAAAATGATTTTTGTCAGTCCTACAACTTCATAGAAATTACAAAGGATTTTTTCCTATTACAAAACTGCTTGTCCGTTCGAGTGGAAAGCAGCCTGATCCTGTTTAGCCAAACTGGACTTGCATCTGAAGGACAAAAAAGAACAGATCGCACATAGTAGGGGTCCTCACATCCAGCCAAAATATGTTTGCCCCCATACTTCCTCTTCTTGACCCTATTGTTGTCCTTCTGGAAGCCCTAGGCTTCTCGTCTGGGAATTGTTTGAATTGTATCCCCAGTCATTTCAGCATCATTGAAGCAAAGCACAGATTGATCTTTTCCAGGCTCTGTGGGCTTTCTTTTCCAAGGGGTTTGCAGAATGCCTGTTGAGCTGGAGCCTACAAGGATGCTGGAGATGGACTCCTCATCAGGCACTGTAGTGATAGGACAAGGGGGAATAGGCTTAAGCTTAAACAGGGGAAGTTCAGGCTAGATATAAGGAAGAAGTTGTTTACTGTGAGGGTGGTGAGGCACTGGAATGGGTTGCCCAAGGAAGTTGTGAATGCTCCATCCCTGGCAGTGTTCAAGGCCAGGTTGGACAGAGCCTTGGGTAACATGGTCTAGTATGTCCCCCGCCATGGCAGGGGGTTGGAACTAGATGATCTTCAGGTCATTTCCAACTCAAACCATTCTATGATTCTAAGCAAGCCCTGCAATGCAGCCATTTATGTGAGTATCAAAGGCAAGAGGTATCAGATGGGTATCGAATTCTTGCTGTGACCACCAGCCTCTGGAAGGTTTTCGGTCTCCAGGAGATGGTGTTTATGAAGGTGATTACCAGCTTTCTGCTGGTCTTACTGAGAAATACGTAAGGTCCTTTAGCAAGTGAGAGGTTAACTTCATGCTAAATTTATCTGAAATCAGTGCCGGGTCTTTACTTTTCAACATACTATCACAATGTCCATCACAGACTAAACTGTTCTGTGGCAATCTAGCAGTTGCTCCAGTTTTATTTCAATTAACTGTCTGCTTTATGCTAAGTGATGCTACACTAGATTATTCCTGCCAAGTGAGATGATGCATTATACTGGGACAATTTCTCATCTTGAAGGTCCTTTTCACTAAATACCATGTTTCCACTCTACCCTTCAAGTAGTCATCTTGGTTTTGACAGCCCCTTGAATCTCCTGGCTACTGATGCCAAGCTGTGCTGGCTGAGCATCCTCTCCTGTGCAAATAGGGGAAATGTCATTAGTTTCCTAGGCATACCTCAGTCTGGCTAATTAGACCTGTTCCACAGACTGTTAATTGGTCATTTCTAATCGGTGTGTGCCAGGGGAGGGCTCAGAAATGGTATGACCTATAACCAGAGTTTAATCCTACATTTGGGGGTTTCTGCTCTAACTGCTGGAACAGAATGACAAGTTATTTAAAAGATAAATATTTTAAACACACAGGAAGGTCAGTTGAAGGAATTTGACTGTACTGTAAGCTACCACTTCAGGGAATAGAGAGAAAATGACCTCCTTTGCCATGGAGACTTCTCTGAAATATTGCCAAGCCTTGAAATATTCAGATGACTGGTCAGTGGCCAAAAACTTGTTATTCATTAAATGCCTAGTGTATACAAGCTGTAGAGCTATTACAGATCTTAATGAACTACATTAGAGACTTTTGCTCCACAAAAGACAGAGGAAGCAGCTTGTCCTAGCAGTTCCTTTGTTTCAGTACAGTTCTACAAGCACTGGACTAGGGGCCTTCATTTGATTTGAGTGACTGGCTAACCGGGGGTGTTTGTGCACACAGAAAAGGGTTTGCTATGCAGGAAAGCTGTCTGCTGTGCAACTCATTAGGTTACTTGATTAGATTTTGCCTGAGCTCCCATGCCACTGGAGCCATCCTTATTTAAGGCTATTCTTTGGCTGCTCAATTTTGAATTTGTGATCAATGCAGCTCCAGATTCTGTCAATTCCCAATCCAGCTTTCCTGTTCTTGCACATCTCGCAGACTGCAAAGCACTTGATTAGCTGCAGGATCATGCCCTGCTGCTCTGTCTCTCACTTCTGGTTTACTCAGCTAAGTAGCTTACTGCTTTACTAGTAATTGCAAGGCAGGCACCACTAAAGCCACTCACTTTCTGGAATCCAGGCTCTACTCCATGTGTTACCTACCATTCACATACTTGGTGATCACCAGAGCTGAAAGGCTGCTTTTACCATTGGTCTTCCATACAGTTTGGATTTGTTTCTCTTGAAGCATTCACAATTCAACCTTAGGGGCTTGGGTATGAAATGGAGAACTGCAGGTGACCCTCTGGTCAGATGTTCAAACCTTTCCAGTCGCATGGAGAGAAGTCCTTGTCTCAATTTTTGCTCGTTTATGGTCACTAAGCTAATGCTGAAAAGCACAGAAAGCTGTTTGATATTTACAGCAGGAGACTTGGAGGGTTTTCTGAGTGAGAAACTAAATAGTAGCTTGAGGCTTCCAGAGGCAGAAGTAACCTCAGGAACAGCATTACCAAAACACATTCTCAGATAAGGTACTAATTTTGGGGGTGGTTTTTTCGCCTCCTTGTTCGAGAAATAGGCCAGGACTCTTCCTCACACCTCGGATACCTCCGTACATCCACACATCCCTCCGTCATTGCCCATTTCACCCGAGTCCCCGGAGGACTCATGCTGGGCACGGAGATTTCCCGGGCTCCTGCTGCCCTCTAGTGGCAGCCTTCGGACCAGGGCGAGCCCCGGTGGGCTTCGCGGGGGGAGGCCCAGCCCCTTCCCTTGCTGACATGCACTGTCCTGCTCCTGCAGACCCCTGCAATAGGGGAAAAAGCATGTAATACACGCACCTGATCTATGGTTTTATGTATACTATATATATGTCAACGTGAACTGCCAGTTGTGTGCTTGTAACCCAGAAAGCCAACTGTACCCTCAGGTGCAGCTGCATCACAAGAAGTGTGACCAGGAGAGGGGATCCTGCCCCTCTGCTCTGGTGGCACCCCACCTGGAGTACTGCGTCCAGATCTGGGGCCCCCAGCACAAGAAGGGTGTGGATCTGTTGGACTGAGTCCAGAGGAGGCCACGAAGATGCTCTGAGGGCTGGAGACCTCTGCTATGAAGAAAGGCTGAGAGACCTGGGCGCGTTCAGCCTGGAGAAGAGAAGGCTCTAGGGAGACATTAGAGCAACTTCCAGGCCCTACTAGGGGTTTACAAGAGACCTAGAGAAGCATTTTTGACAAGGACATGTGGTGACAGGACAAGGGGGAATGGCTTTAAACTGACAGAGGGGAGATTGAGATTGACGTTAGGAAGAAGTTCTTCCCTGTGAGGGTGGTGAGACACTGGCACAGGTTGCCCTGAGAAGCTGTGGCTGCCCCATCCCTGGCCAGGTTGGATGGGGCTTTTGAGCAACCTGGTCTAGTTGAAGGCGTCCCTGCCTGTGGCAGGGGATTGGTGGAGCTACATGATCTTTAAGGTCCCTTTCAGCCCAAACCATTCCATGATTCTGTGATATATAATTATACATAAATAACTAAATGTATTTAACTTGCACATTATAAATGACCCAGCTCCTGGATGTAGCTGCAGATGTGCAGCTGGTGGGTTCTGCCGCTCAGAAGGACACCAGGAGGAGAAGGTTGTATGTCTGCATCCACAGGCTCAAAAGGGCTTTGTGCAGACTTTGGTGCACTCACACAAAATGCAGTGTGGTAATACAGAATGTCATATCTGAAGTAGTGGAAGCTTTTGGAGACTGCAGTTCCTCTAGCGGAGTTCCAAGTTAAGCTGTGAATTTGGGCATGAAACAGCCTAAGTAAATGTGGTTCTTCATCCTCCTGATAATAGGAAATCATCCCCTTTGTTGCTTGCACAAAGAGCCTCTGTGGCTTCAAGAGAAACCAAATATTTTGGGAGATGCATTCAGGGGCCAGGAAGAAAAGAAAGGAAGTGGGGAGTGAAATAATCCCACTTCTGTAACTTCTTTGCTTTGGCAGGTATAGTCAGTAAATAGCCCCTAGCAAATCTTTGAAATTCATCTTTTTTTATCTTAAAATAATTATTCTCTGTTCTAAAAATCCTCTGATTTTGAGGAAATGTTTATTTAAAGCTATGCCTCTGAGAGAAGGTTAGTTCAAAACTTTTTAATGTAACTCTAATTGTGTATGTGAAAACTGTGTAGCCATAAAAAGAGAAGTACGAAGTATGTATGCAGCTTGGATGCTTTGGGCTGCTGTTGTTCTGGGCCTGGTGTAAGGTGGTGAAGATCTGAAGCCAAACGTCAGATCCAAGCAAAACTGAGAACTTGTGCCTGGCAGCTGGGCAGTGCTGTGAAGTCAGCTATATTTAATTGCACACTGTAGTTATCTGTAACCAGGACAACCATCCACAACAATAATAAATGGCTCCATTTAGGACTTTTGGAGCCAATTAAGCCTTTGTGTTCAAGTCATACAGTAAGAACTTTGGTGAGGGGGAGAGAAGTCAGACCTTAAAAGCTGCAGAGAAAGCAGCCACCTTCTGCTGTCAGGGAAAGCTGGTTAAAAGCTCGCGTTTCGCATTTGAAGAGATTAGTTTGTTCTGACACACACACACAGAGGGCTCCTGAGGACTTCAGATGGAGTTACCTGCACATAAGAGTGTGACTAATGTGGAGAAGGATTTAAATATTTAAGTCTCTTTAACATAATCTCCATTAATTTTTATGGATTAAGGAATTCTTGGTGTTAAGGCAGTCGCAGAGGCTTTTGAACTCCAGGTTTGCTAATTGGTGGATAGAAAATAATTCCTTTTGTATGTCCAGATAACTGTGCAGTGTTAGCAAATTAAGGAATTATGGTAAAAACTCTGCCCAAAGTATTATTTACTGGCCTCCCTTGATAAATGTGTCATAAACGTTGAAGAATTAGGGGGGAAAAAATACTTGGAAATGGTTGACAGGCATTAAATGTACAAATTATGAACCTGTCTAAGACAACAAGTTGGAAAGGGATGTTGTCAGGGGAGAACCTACATTCTGTCCTGAAAACAACAGATCTTTAGAGCAGCTGATCAAAAGGATGTGAAGAAATATCTCATTGTGATGTTGCCATCCTATGGCAGCAGAAGAAGAACCTGAAGAGCTGCAGGATGGCCTAACAAATGTCATCCTTTCAGGATTCACCTCATCTGGTGGGTGATGAGGACACTTCTTGTCGATGTTCACACAAAATTGCATATGACTAAGAGTGTGAGGAGGGCAGCAGCTGTGTCCTGGGGGAAAACAGAAGACTTGATATGATATGCTCCTAGTAGCATGGTCCTGCTGATTGAGGGTCCCTCTATTTGTTGTGCTGGAATTTTTCAGGTGGAGAAATAAAAAGGCTGGGCTTGCACAGCCCTGCAGCAATCTGGGATATGAGCAGTGCAGTACAGAGACTGTTACCAAAAGGTGCTGGATCACCTTCTTGTGCCCTGAGCCCAGCCTGTTTGGTGGCTTCAAATACTCAAATGTGCTCAAAGGGAAACGAGATGTTGCTCAGTAACATCTAGAGGGGACTGCAAGTTGCCAAAAACTAACTCTATCCTGTGTTATTCAATTAAGTTCTTAGATGGCAAATTGGGAAATACTGTCTGAATTTACTCTGCCTTATCTCCTCTGTGTAACTTGCTGTTGCTGCTGCCAATAGCAGTATGAAACATGCCGAACCAGCAGTTGGCAATTTCTCAAATACATATGCTTTTATCTGTTTGAAAATAGTGACTTGGAATTAATGCTTTCCAGGATCAGAAAGGTCCTCTTTCTGGGATTTGTTTAAGATAATACGTTTGTTGTAACTGCACATTCTTTGTGCTGCTTTGCCTCTCCAGTCATCCTTCTGGCCGTTGGCTCTTGTCTATGAAATCTGCTTCAGCAAACATCTTAGACATTTGTGTCCTACTTTTTTTATTGCATTCAGCTGGAATGAAATCCATTCCTGCCCAGAAACTCTGAGCTAACTGATGCTTAAAACTGTCCATAATAGGAAATCCAGTCATGCACTGGCATGGAATAAACCTTTTCTTCTACATAGTACTGACCATACTGTTCAGCCTAGGGAAATGCCATATGTGTTCTACTGTCCCTTCCTTTTAAATAGTGTATTTTAACCAATGATATTTTTGCTTGCCTATAAAGCTACTGAAAACTGCTTTTTCCTGGATGTCAAAAGCCAAAATCTCATTAATTTTGTGCACTGGTTGTAAATAGGCGTAAGAAATATTCATATTGCTTTTCCTCTGGTACCTAGGGAATGTAGGGGCAGAAGGCTGGTCAGATTCAGTGCAATAAATGCAAACAAATTGGAGATGATCTGTCTGATATTGTTCATGGCAAACTGGACATTTGTTTTGCAATTATACAGATTATTAACACCATGATGAATTTAATCTAGCTGCTTTTTCATCTCCTGTTCTGTAATGAAGATCCATGATTTCTGCTTTCTTTAAATTTTCTGGCATAGGCTGCTGCGTGGAAATGAGCAAAATAACAATGTGGCATGATTTAATTTTGTAAGAAATGTCACAATTTACTAGCACAAATATCTATGCCAAGGCTGCTGCTTCTATCTACTCTCAGCATCTACACAGATACAAACACTCTTTCCCAGGTCTTTCTATGATGGGTTTTCAACACCTAAGCAAGATGAGGAAAACAAACTCACTTATAAGAGCACGGGATATCTTAAAAACAACACCTTTATTTCCTCTGATGACAATCACTAGTTAAGCAGAATTCTTTCACAGGTATTTAGTTTAGGTTGTAGGTGTTTTAATTGCAGACGCTATGCTGCCGGATTCACAATGATAGCAGCAGACAAACACAGTCTCAGGGCAACTAACACTTCTCATGGCAGGTGGAACAACCCTGCCAGGTACTGTTAGACACACTTGGTGTATGCAGAGGCGGACTGCCTTGTAACTCCAGTTGCAGCTGGGAACTCAGCAGCAGCAGCAGACACTGGGGGTGTCTGTTTTCCTGTAGACGTTTGAGCCCATCCAGACCATTCCTCCTTTATTTCTGGCTGATCTCAGAGTCTACTGAAAAGTTATTTCTTTAACCTTCACAGGCCTAAGACCTCTAGCAAATGACCTTTAGATTTAGTAGCTGGCAGACCATGAGGCTGTTGCCTCTGCCTTGCTGTCTGCAGGGCGCAAGGGTGCTAAGTCTAACCCCACACCTGAAAGGCATTTGCAGTAGATGCGCACAGCACTTCTGAATTTTGGAGGACAGGAAAAGTTCTGCTTAAAGGTTCCAGTTCCCTTTCCAAGTTTCAAGACTTTTTTTCTGATTGGTTTTTTTCTCTTTTGTTTGGTTGGTTTTGGGGTGTTTGTTTTGTTTTGTGTTTCGTTGTTGTTGTTGTTGTTGTTTGCAGTTTTTTTGGTTTTGGGTTTTTTTTTTAATATAAAATATTTTTTCGCTGTCCATTCTTAGATCCTATTTCAGAAATTCCTGTGTAGTCAACACCTGCCTACAAACTTTGACTACTATCAAGTCAAAACATTAAACATCACAATACCCAGGCTTGTAGTTTATTAATACATTACAAAGGAGTTTTAATTTAGTCATAATCTCCTTCAAACACCATTATTTGAATGCTAAACCAAGAGTTCAACTTAATGAAGTCAGCCAAAAAGTGTTTAATAGGGTTAGCAGATTTGTTTCTGTTATCTTTGGACTAGCCTCAGGGTGGACAAAGGGCTAATACTGCATCAATAGTTAACTGGTACAACCTCCTCCTAATGCAGTGCCCTTTCAGTATGTCTCACCAATATTCAGTCCAAAATATTTTAAGGCAAATATTTTTTATATACTTTTTTCCCAATATGTGGAAAGTGAAAACTACTATTGCTTATCCAGGAAGCAACTGAGAACTTTTCCTAAACTGCTTTAAATAACATTGTAAATGAACCTTCAGGAAGATGATTTTTACACTGAAAACTGTGAATAACATGAATGGAATTTGGAGAAAAGCCATGGGAATCATCAGGAAGGCTGGAAAGACTTATCAAGGCAGATTATTACGGTTTAGTGGAATGATAACTAAGGACAGACATGATTTACACAAACAGTGGAAGGAGATAAAGGCTAAGGAAGTGGGCTGCTTATCCTAGGAAGGCCAAGTCAAGTAAACAAGTCTTGATTTACACTGGTTATTTATTTGACACAAAGACTTTAAGGTGAGGTGGAAGTATGGAAGCTGCAGAATTTACAATTAAAGCACTCAATCTTTACAAACGATTGAGTACTTTAGGACTGCCACAGATGGTGGAAAGCTAGTTCATAGCTATGCAAGATACCGCAGTATTTGTTGTTCTCCAGAACACATGCATTGTACAAAAAAATTCTTATTCATAAGGTGGTGGTTTAGTCTATGGAAATCTCTCATCTCTCCACATTTATACCTTGTGGATTAGTTACTTCATTTAAGCTGTTCTCTGGACTCTGCCGTTGTCATGGGGAGAAAACTGGTAAGCTTTGGTCTCATCAACAGCTTCACAATTAGTCACAAGAGAGGGGCTAGAGTGAAGATCATGGGTATATCTGTGCCTAGGCTGTGGAAATGCACGGCTGTCCTCAGAAGTGCTGAGCAATCAGTAGATCCCACTGAAGGGGAAGATGCAGTTCCATGGTAAACAGGCTTTTTAAACTGAACGCTTCCTCAGGGCTCTAAGTGTGTACACTGTTTTATGCTTCTTAACCTATCCGAACATTTTGGGAGTGTTTACTGATCCACTGGTTTTAGAAATGCTGTCTCCTCTGCATTCTCCTCTCTCCTGCTCATGAATAGTGTTGGAATTCTACCTGCAGTGAAAATAGGTAATTTTATTGCTGAAATCAGTTCACTGGTGCAAGATCAATTAACAAAAGACTAAGATAAAGGGGAGAAGGGCTGTTAAAAACCAGCAACCATATTCTTCTGACATTTTTCTAAAGCTCAGGCTCTCAAATCTTGGAATAAGAAATCAATTCTTGATTTATGTGTTTATACTAAGCGTACCCTTCTTGTTCAATGGTGTTGAACTGCTGTGAGATGCAAAAATCTTCTGGTAATTATAAGAAAAATGCTGCAAGTCTGGGCTTTCTTAAAAGCTATTTTTCTTCAGAGTAGAATTTTCTGCTTGACTTACTTGAGGATCTGTAGTGAACAAGCTTTTTTCCCCCCTACCACCTTCTCTACAGGCTTAACTTTCAGAAATGCAATAACCCAACCAGTGCCCCAGTCTCAATTTTCTTGGTTTACTTTGAAAACGAATGCAAATCTTTTCCTGTATTGTTATGCATAAAATATAAGGGCACATTAATAATGCAAACTTGGAAACTTACTGTATGTTGTAAAGAAGAGGCATTTATTAAGGAAACAATGGTATTATTTTCTTTTCATATTTCTTCCCCTTCCAATACCATTCACCATACCCTATAAGGGACTCAAATAACAATTTTCATTCTCAGTATACTCACAGCAGCCAGGTTGAAGACTAATAAGCTTAACATTAAGGCTATTTTTTGTAATATTTTTCAGAAATAAGTCAGTCTACATCTGATGCTTAACCAGGAAGGATTGCATACAGAATTAATGCTTTTCAGGTAGAGGTTCAGTGAATTGTGGACCTATAACAATACGTTGTTGGGTACTTATATCACAGATTTGTTACTTTCTCATAGCTGTTGTTGTGTTTGTTTAAAAGGACATAATTCATGCTCACTGCTGGTCTGGGAACCACGTCTGTTCCTGCATAGTCTGATAATAACAGGAGGCAACTGAAAGGAAGCTACACGCTCCTGTTTTCTTCATGGTTCTGTACACCAGTTTGGGGGGGCAGTTCATGGTTTATGCTGTATTTGGGAAATTAAGTCAACCAAGAATCCAAAATCAACCAGCTAAACATACACAGGAAACTTTAAATGCTGCTGTTTCCCTTGGTGGAACTCTTTCCATACCTCTGTATCACCATTTTGTGCAATTTGTGTATGTCAAAGCTAACTTCTAATTAAAACTTGCAACTTTCCAAATAAATGTCATTTTGAGATGCATAGTGTGTTTCAGATATTAGAAATCAATAGGAAAAGAAAAATCAGAACTATAATAATAGGGAGGGAGAAAACACAGACATGTTGATCTCTACTAACTTTTCTGTGTAGAGGCGAGATTCATTTTTTTCCTTGAGGATTAAAATGAGATGTTCAAGAGCAGAAGCAAAATGTGTATAAAACAAAACCTGCCCACATGAATGGATTCTGTGTGAAGAAATTAAATTCTCAAAACTCAAACGTCTGTGCTTGTGTGGGTTTGTCACAGTGGGAAGCCTGGTAGTTGATGAAAATTCTTGAAGCTGTGCAAACATACAGGCAAAACTGAAAGTGTATATCCAGTAACTGAAATTCCCTGAGGTTTTTTGAACAGCTCCCAAATGGAAGGAAAATACATAAGTAACTGAACTGGATTCACCATGGGGAGTTTGCTGTTCGTATTCCTCCTCTTTCTGGCCCTGGAGGAGGGCTGGGGAAGGGAAGGAATGGGAAGCAGTGGCTGATGATGTAAATGAGCAGTTTAAAACAATGGCATGCAATTTCAAGGCTTGTGGAATAGAAACAATCAACCTGGGAAATCCTGACTACAGCTGTAATGAGGTGAGAACTGAGGTATCCTTAGGGCAAGTGAAACCTGAATATATTTTTGTTGTTCTAGAAAGATAATTCAAGTGTACTGATTATTTTTCTTTTAAACAGAACACTTTGATTCTTCTTTCTGCAGAATTATTATTGCTTAGGTGACAGTTGTAGGTTTGTCCTTGTGTCTATATACATACACAGATGTGTAAGTAGGTGCACAAACACGGCTAATTAATCTACATTAAATAACTTATTTTGTGATCTATCCCTACAAAAAATAACTTGGGTAGATATGCTTCTCTTCAGCAACTAGGTCTATCTGTCTTCTTTTCAGAATTTTTTCTAATACTGACTAATTTTTCCCCAAGATTAAGATCCTGTGGTCTCTATACCAAAAGGTCACATCCTTTTTAACCTTCTCTTACAAAAAGCACTTCTGTTCCCAATGTGTGGGCATCATTGAAGCCAAATGTTTGTTACACCGATACATGTAACTCTGCAAGGAGTTGTAAATTTGTGTTATTTCTATGAATCCTGCCTGCTTTGATGCCGAAACGCAGGTTTAGAAGTCCATCAACTTAGAGATTCAGAATTTTAAAGGCCTGGCCAAGTAAACTGATTTTTGGCAGTGATAGTGTGATAGTTCTTCCTATAAAACCTCGGATGGAAATTTAGTTATCTGTAAAATTAGAACTGTCAAAGAGAAAACCATGCTGAGGCCATTTCCACATTTCTCTTCCCCAACCCCTGCCAAAAATAACTGGGACCAGCAGAGTGGCTTAAGCTGTTTGATTCACAAAGGGTTAAATGTTACAGCTTAACCCAGTATAACAATACTTGGGGATGAAGATGAATTAGGGATGCATGTCTGGTATTTCTGTTTATTGACTGTTCTTTTCAGGAGTTGCAACTCATCTGCAAAAACTGTGCTTGTATCTGAAACTTGGCAAATGAATCCTCTATGCCATGGAAATCAGTTAATGTAAACTCCTAAGGCTAGAGTTCTTTGGCAGTTTCTAACCCTCTGGCCATCCGCTAAATACATAAGCAAAACCTAAAACGCAGCAGTTCCAGATGCTTGTACTCAGCTGGGAGAGGGAAGGATTTGGTATTTAAAACGAAATTAGAGGAAATTTTGCTTTTGAAAGTGGGAATTGAGTTTACTGTAACTGCACATTTTCATTCAAACAGAACTTATTAGTGTTTGAACATTTGTTCCAGCAAGCTTGAGCCATGGGCAGGGGTGCCTCACACTAGACCAGTGTCACGCAAGGCTCTGTCCAACCTGGCTTTGAACACTGCCAGAGATGGAGCATTCACAGCTTCCTTGGGCAATCTGTTCCAGTGCCTCACCACCCTCAGTGTAAAGAGCTTCTTCCTTATATCCAACCTGAACCTCCCCTGTTTAAGTTTGAACCCTCGTCCTATCACTGCAGTGCCTGATGAAGAGTCCCTCCCCAGCATCCCTCTAGGGCCACTTCAGATACTGGAAAGCTGCTCTGAGGTCTCCACGCAGCCTTCTCTTCTCCAGGCTGAACAGCCCCAACTTTCTCAGCGTGTCTTCATACAGGAGGTGCTCCAGCCCCCAATTATCCTCGTGGCCTCCTCTGGACTTGCCTCAACAGCTCCATGTCCTATTTCACTTGTGAGACCAAATTGAACAGATGAGACCTCCCCTTTGCTTCCAACATCTGCCTCCTCTGTAAGTTACTTTTGCTCTTGGAAAAAAGGAATGAGGTCCCCCATCTCTTTTTTTCCTAAATCTCACCTCCCTCTGACACTGGGCATCTAATGGGCTTAATCAAACCTGCCATTTACCTTTTTGCTTATTTTTTAAGACACAACTTGCTCCTGAAAGGTAATTAAGTATGAAAACTTGTGGTTTTAGCAGTCTGGGTATCTTTTCTACCCTGTGCTAATACCAATCCAGAAGTGCAACTGAATGGTGAAGCCTGCGGAGCATCATTTTTTTCTTACCATCAAGTGTAATCTTGGTCTATCATATTATGTCTGTTAGCATCGGTTTTGACCTTAACAGAATGGGCTGTCTCAGGAACATTTTCATTTTAGCCCTGAAGCTCTGGGGTTGCAAATGCAGAGACAGTGAACTGACTCTGACAAACACGCTGGCTTTTGAACTGTTACTTGGTTGATAGAAGTTATTTCTTGTTTATCATGTTTAGTATCCTGTCGTGGTTTAAGCCCAGCCGGCAACTTGGAACCACGCAGCCGCTCGCTCACTCCCCCCCCTTTTCCTTCCTCCCCCCGCTCCCGGCGGGATGGGGAGGAGAATAGAAGGAATGTAACTCCCCCGGGTTGAGATAACAGCTCTCCAGTAACTAAGGTATAATACAAACCACTACTGCTACCAATACTAATGATAAGAGGAATAACAAGGGAAAAGGACACAACCGCTCACCACCCACTGACCGATACCCAGCCCGACCCGAGCAGTGATTTGGGTCCAGAAGGGTAACTCCCCCCAGTTTCTATACTGGGCATGAGGTGCTGTGGTATGGAATAGTCCTTTGGCCAGTTTGGGTCAGGTGTCCTGCCTCTGCTTCCTCCTGGCTTCCCCTCCTCTCTGGCAAAGCATGAGACTGAGAAAGTCCGTGGTCAGAGTAAACATCACTGAGCAACAACTAAAAACATCGGTGTTATCAGCATTGTTCCCAGGCTGAAAGTCAAAAACACAGCACTGCACCAGCTACTAAGAAGGAGAAAAAATGACTGCTGTAGCTGAACCCAGGACATATCCCCAAAAGAAATATGGGATGGTTGTTGAGTCTCTGCCTTAGCTTTCCCTTTCCCAGCTAATCAGGCTGTTGTCAGTTCTTACCCACCACCTTTGGTAAGAAAGCTGAGGGTGGAAAGCTGGAGGAGATCAAAGCAAGGGAGAAGTGTGGAGGTGTCGGAGGAGCTGGGTTGTAGACCTCAGAGTGCAGGGGTGAAAGGAGGTGGGCTTGAGTGGCTGATATTAGGTGGGATGCCTTGGGTGGGGGGGATGCTGGGGGGAAGATGACTGAACAAATGAGTCTGAAGAACTTGAGGGATAAAATTCCACAGCACAGTCCAGTATATCTATTTGTCCAGGGAGCTGGTGAATGAGGCATTCATTTGAAGTGAATGCCCAGCCTGCACCTTAAAGACTTACATGACATTTGAATATCAAAAACACCTGAATCTCCCTTTTTGCTTATGTAAGCAGCTTGTTGCAATGTAGCTTTTAAAATCTGCTTTTCTGTGAACAAACAGCTAAACAAGAATGCTCCTCACTAATTTGGAGGAGCTCCTGTTTAATGGTGCTTGCACTGAAGTCAAAACCAACTGCTTTGCAATTAAATCCTTGCAAGGCAAAGAAAAAAAAAGCACTGTTATTCAGCTATACCTTGAGAATAAGGGTTCAGACCAAAAGCAGTTCCTCTACAGCTTTAATTCAGAAGGATTGCACTTCTTACAAGGATTTGCAAATATAAATAACTTCTCTGCTGCAAAATTAAAGCTTAGGACTTTTTCAAAAGAAAGAATAACCTTGTGGTTTAGGTGTTTAATGTCCCATGAAACAACTTTTCAGAATGATGGCAGAAGAAGATGAGTAAAATCTGGGTTTTTTTAGCAAGCAGTGACTTAGGGTTTGACTAGGGATGAAACGGTTGAAGTTTTCTTTCAGAGATATGACTATTGACATTTGACTGATTCACTTTTCTGTACATCTGAAGCCAACTCTTCTTGATGTTACTAAAGATGATAAATTGCAAAATACGTGCGCTACTAATGCTGCCCGGATTCAAAATACCCAGCTTTTTATTCTATAAAACAATGTATATTGTACGAGGAGACATTAAGTTCTGGTTAAGCATTAAACAGCAAAAAAACCTCATTTAAAAAAATAATAAATAATCTATTACTACAAATTCAAAAAGATAAACTATCGAGGGGGGAAAGAAGAGATTAAAAATAAAAGAGGGAAGGCACTAATATAAAGGCCCTGAAGCACTTCCTGGGCCTCCAAATTTTCAAACCAGCCATGGGGCAGAACTCAGGAGCCTGCAGGGACAAAGCCAAGGTGTGGATGCCATCTAGTGGGGTCTGCTCACTGGGGACAGGGACAAGAGTCCCACGTTTCAGGGTGATGCTTTGATTCTGAATGACTTTATTTTCACTTCAACTCCCCCAGCTGCTATCTGGCTTAAAGGCACTGTGGTTCTGTATGCACACGGTGTTAGTAAAACTACATCACGTTTTGGATCACTGTTGTAGGCTGCTGTAGTAGTTACTAAAGAAGGGAATGTTAAGTCATTATAAAGTCTGTTGTCTGGTGGGCATTTCACAGAAGTCAGTAAACCTTGCCATGTAAGGGAGAGTGCGTTGTTCTCGTTAAAAGAAAGCAGTTGCAGGTTTCTAATGAAATATGGCATTTATTGATTTGGGATCCTTTTTCACACTATGCCATACTTTTAAAAACAAAAACCCAACAGTGCACGCTTGAAAGCTTCTGCTAGAATTTAGTAGTATTTGGACTACTTATTTACCCTTCCCTTGGGAAGGATCTCATAAGAGCAGGACAGTGTCTTTTGGTTGCATAGAGTATTCCAGAACAATTAAGAAACTCACCTTTGGAGCTGACTGGAAATGTTGCAGGCTCCACTGCAGAGGGAGCAATCACCAAAGTACCTGGAGAAGACAGTATCTAAAGCACTGCAACTCATCTAAGCTATGTGTGTGCAGGCAAGAGGGAAAGGAGTAGAGAGGTTTTTCTCACCAGCAAAAGGTAAATGAAGAATAACATAAGGAGTTAAATTTCTCCCTCCCTGCACCTTAAGACAGCCCATGCTTAGTGGACCAAAAATCAACTCTTGATCTTTCTTTTGTGTGTGGAGTCAAGTGCAGTGAGTGAAGCTGCTAGTAATATTCCAAGGTACTGCTTTTATGTGTCCCTAGTAAGATCAGGGTTCTACTTCCTAATCAAGGGGCTCTTAAGCTTTCATATAAAGAACTTCCATTAGTTGCTCAAGAAAGTACTGTCCCTTTCAGTAGCTGCTCAGGAAAGTACTGTTCCTTTCAGAAATCATATACTTTTTCCAAACCCCTTTGGGTCTGTGAACTTCTGGTCAGGCCAGAGACAAAATACCAAATTTGGCTGTGACTGAACTGGTTTGGAAGCCAGCCTCTTACACCAACTTTTGTGTCACTTAGGAGAGAAGATGGACCACTGAGAGGTTAATTCAGAGGGTATAAGGAAATGTCACCTTCTTTCCAGAAAACATTTGCCACCCTCTGCTAAAGGATATCCCTGAAAGGATAACGTTGGCTCTTCTAGATTGTTACATTACAATCTGAAAAGATGGGGCCAAGAGGCATGTGCATGTCAAAAAATGCTGATGACGTGCCCATCACTCCCAGCCTGGTACTCTCCTCCTGGGAGCAAGAAACGAAATAACAGAAGGAAGCTGTCTGATTTCCAAAGGATGCTGGTATCTGCTAGCGTTCTGATCAGAAACATTATACGAAGTGGTTTCTAGCTGAGCCATTGCTGCTTCTGCAGTGTTTTGTGGAGGCCAGGACCATATGCAGAGCTTTGCAGCCTGTGGTCCCACTTGCCTGAAATGTTCCTGTCCTGGCTTTGACATATGAAATAAAAACGTGTGAGCCGTAATTCGAAAACATTCAGTAACACCTTGGGCTGCGTTTGAACTTGCTGGTTTGTTAATGAAGTGCTAAGTAATTATGTCACTAAGCTGTGACGCCACTAGAGGGCACAGAAAGACTGTTTTGGATCATTTTGAGCTTTGCCAAAAAGAGATGGTATGTCATTAAGGAATCGTAGAATTACAGAATGGTTTGGGTTGGAAGGAACCTTAAAGCTCATCTAGTTCTGACCCACTGCCATGGGCAGGGGCACCTTCCACCAGATCAGGTTGCTCAAAGTGCCATCTGCCTTTTCAGTTCCTTTGGCACAGCAATCATCTCAAAGCATAAATATTACGCTTTTTTGTATCAGGTATGAATAAAAAGCCATCAAGTTTCACCAGGTGAAAATCCTAGGTCAAATAGGACGTTCTGACAACTCCTGAGCCTAGACAATAGCCCTGCTGAAAGGATAAAGAGCAGAAGACAGCCTCCCAGGATGAAGTATGGGACAAAGTTGAGGGAGCAAAGTGTGGAGCCTGCATTTTCATAAACGACCTACATCACCACTTCATCACAACAGCATGATCTTCCCTTATCTGCAGGTTATCTGCAGATCAGCTTTGGCATGCTCCCATGTGCTTTACTCTTCGTGCTGCAATAAAATTCATCAGTGATGGTTGAGCCAAAGAACACAAATGCTTTTATGGAGATGTACAGGCACACTGCTGGGATTGCTCTTTTTCCTATGCAGCCAGACAAAAGTTTTCATCAAGCCCCTTGCATGGGAGCACTTGTTTTCCACATTTTTTTTGGAAGTCTGTTTTTTTCAAACTGTTAATTGAAAATCACTAACCTCAAAAATCTGAGTTGTGTGGGTTTGTGGTTTATAACGGAAGTTCCTGCAGATTCTGTGCTAAATTCAGACCAGGAATTTTGTGTTGGATGACAACAAAATTCAGCCAGCTCCGTCTAGTTCCCTAAGCTTGTAATCAAGTGACAGGCCATTCTAGACATTGGGTTAGATTTTCCTATGACAGACAAAGGATAAGATCATTTCTGTCATTTCCATCTGTTCTTGAATTTCCTTGTCTCAGACTCACCCATACCCAAATTTTGACGGTCTCTGAACTTACTTTCTTATGGCTTGAGCTTTTGCCAAGTGGAGGTCATGGGTTCTAACTGCCAAATGCCACACAAGGTTGCTCATTTGCAATCATTTGTGTTGGTTCTCACGCTTTGGCAAAACCTCTTGGCTGGTTTTGGTAATCCAACCCTTCACTTGGTTTATGAGTTGGGGAGAATGGAAGTTGTCCAAATTGACCCTTGTAAGTATGACAAAGGAGGTTTCATAGACATTCTAATGAAAGATTAGACTGAAATAGTGATTTTTTTAATTTACACTTTTTTTTGTCAAAAGTTATTTGAGCAATGTTGTGAAAGTTAGACATAGGTGTCAATCAGTCCCAACAGATGCCTATGGTCATCCTCAAATTATGTCAACATTTTATTTTGTCTGGTTTGGGATTTATCATTATTCGATACGTAATCTTGCATAGTCAGTTTTTCCCCAAAGAGTTAGGATGCCTGTTTCTTAAAATGCTGCCTTTTTTCTACATAAACATACATATTTTAGTAAGACTTTTATGGTCAGTCTGCATCTCAAAGGATTTTAGTGTTCTGTAAAGCGGATTCTGTAATATTTCATGAGTTACTGCAGTTAAGAAAACTGAGCTATCTTGTCTGAAGAGCTGAACGCTATAAAATGAAGCGTAGTTACATGTTCAAACCCAAACCATGGCTGTAAAGCAGTGCCAGCTGGTTGACATGTTATGATCAAGGCAACTACTGTGATTAAGAAAGCTGCTTCTAGGTACAGAAATGTTTTTGTGAAATAACTCTTAAAGATGCAGTGAAATGTAACCAGTTCTTGTAAGGGGGGGTGACGACGACAAACACATACTAACTAGTTCTCAGAAAGCCTATGTATGTGTATTAAGTAAGAAAAGATAAACTATGTACCAATTGGCTATTACTCAGGAGCACTTGCGACGGGAGATCCCAGTGCAACCCCAAGGCTGCAATAAAAGAATGCTGGCTTGACAGTCTCACTGCCTATTAAGTTTGATTGCTCTTTGCTTCAGATTTGGCACCTCAGGTGGGACCTGCTCTGCTCAGCTGCAGAACCCATTGAGAACAGGACTCCCTTGGGTACCCTCCAGGATTTCTCCTGAGGAACTCCTCACCTCAATTGGATCATTGCAGGAACAGACAAGGACCATCTAAGAAAAAGGTATTCTTTTTGTTTGGTCTGGTTTGGGACTGGTCAATTGGTAGCTCTCCATAAGTCACATGGCAAAATCTTGTGCAGGACAGTGCATATCAGGCAACTAGCACGATAAAAGTATACATGGTTGTGAACAAATCGGGCTTCGGTTGTGAACAAACTGGGCTTTGGTGTTTGAAACCTTTGGTATACTTGGTTGTGAACAAACTGGGTTTTGGTGGTTGAAATCTTCGTGATTCATGTTAATGTGATTGTTCTTTGCATAGTTTTAGGGATCATAATAATTGTTTGTATGATCGTACATTTTTGTTGTTGTAAGACTTGGATCTGTCCTGATTTGGTGTGAGTGATTGAGATATACCATTGGTATGAAAAGAGTGCAGAGTCCGAATCCATGTTTCTGTTACTCTGCAAGAGAAACAGCCAGAGACAGATGCAGCAAAAGAAAAATATATGAATTATTCTAAGGTTGGGGTTTGTTTGTTTCATCTTGGAAATGAATGTAAACCACTCTTCATTTTATGTTGTCTCCTGTGTCCCAAATTACAGCAAGGACTTTAGTTGGAGGACTAGATCTATATATCCCTCCAACAGACCTGGGGTGGGATCCAAATGATGATGATGAGTATCAATGATTAAAAAGATACCAGGATTGGATTAAATTTGGGTTGGAAAATGCAATTTCTAAAGCTGGTAACTGGTCAGTATTGTATGCTGTGAAACAAGGGCAAACAGAGACCCCCACAGAAATTGTGGGTAGATTAAGTGGGGCAATGCATAAATATACCACCCTGGACCCATTGTCCAAAGTGGGACAGCAGCAGTCAGTCTCACTATTCCTAGGGCAGTGTACAGAGGATATTTGGAAGAAGTTACAGAAACTTAAAGAGCCTGAAGTGGGAGATTTAGAAAGCTGATTGAGGGAGCTTGGAGGGCATATAGAAACAGGCTAAATACCAATAGAAGGAAATCAGGAAGAACAATAGCAACTGCTACAATTGCAGCTTTGATTCAGAAAGACCAACCAGAGGGGCTTTAAGTCTGGGAAGTGGCAGAGGAGGCGTGAAAGGTCACAGACCAGGAGGAGTAGGATTTAGGTCTGAACTGAAGGCTAACCAATGTGCGTATTACAAAGAATTTGGACATTGGAAGAGAGAATGTCCACAGCAAAGATTGGGGTCCCAGGAAACAAATGTCCTAGTGGAACTTGACTGACAGGGACCTGGGGAGTCTACCCTAGTGGACCCGCTGGTTAAAGTGAAGCAAGGGAATAAGGGTAAAGAAGTTGAATTCTTAGTAGGCACAGGTGCCTCATACGCTATTTTAAATCAAGAACTGGTACCTGTGGATACAAACCTTGTAACTATAGTGAGAGCTACTGGCCAACAAGAAAAGACTCATTTCTTGAAGCCAATCAAATCTCGATTAGGAAAACAAATGGGGTTTCATAAATTTTTGTATTTGCCTGGATCTTCTAATTCTTTGTTAGGGTGAGATTTATTAGAATTATTAGGAGCAGGAATATCTTTCAGAAAAGGTGAAATGGAATTAAAAGTTAAGGAGAGAGAGTTCATTGAAATTTTGAGCCTAGATATGATACAAACTGAGAATAAGAATAAAATAACTCCTGAAATTGGGGAAACCTTCAATCAAGTTTATCCAGGAGTGTGGGTGTTGGGAACTCCCGCTAAAGCTAAAAATGCAGCTCACATTAGGATTGAGTTAAAGACAGGAGCCAGTCCAGTTAGAATTAAACAATACCCTCTGAAATTAGAAGACAGAAAAGGAATCAGGGAAATAATAGATAACTTTTTGAAATTTGAATTGTTAATAGAATGCAAGCCTGACTATAATACTCCAGTCCTGCAAGAGAAAAAGCCAGATGGTAAGAGTCATGGTCTACTGCAGGATTTGAGAGCCATCAACAGAATTATAGAGGATATACATCCAGTACTAGCAAATCCATATACCTTGTTAACAAAATTAAGTAATAATCAAATATGGTTTACTGTTCTGGATTTAAAGGATGCCTTTTTCTGCTTACTTCTGGCCAAAGAGAGCAAAAATTATTTGCCATTGTATGAGAGAACCCAGACACAGGGAGAAAAACGCAGCTAACCTGGACAGTGTTACCTCAAGAATTTAAGAACAGTCCAACCCTTTTCGGAAATCAGTTAGCAAAAGAACTCAAGATTTGAAACTGGAACATATGAAATATTCTAGGGATGATAATCACCTAATTGAAGACCTTAAGGGTAAGAAACAGATGCATGGATGGGCCTACATACCTGATGGATGCCTAGTAATACCTTCCAACATAGTATGGAAACGAGTCTTAGAAGAACATAATAAAACCCACTGGGGAGCAGATGCTTCATATGAATACTTAAATAAAAAAATGGTGGGCCACACTTTGTATACAACTGTTAAGCAAGTTACTCAACAGTGTGAAATTTGTTTAAAGAACAATCCAAATACTAGAACTAATGTTCAAGTAGGAACAACTGGGGAAAGGTAGTATTCCTAGACAACAATGGCAGATAGATTTTTCAGAACTTCCAAAAAAGGGAGGTATCGGTACCTATTGGTATCAACAGATACCTTTTTCGGGCTGGCCAGAAGCCTCTCTGTGTAGAACGAACAAGGCAAGGGAAGTGACAAAAGCATTATGGAATGAAATAATACCACGATTTGGAGTACCTGAGGTTATATCTTCAGGTAGAGGCTCACATTTTTGTGCACAAATAGTACAACAAGTTAGTAAAATTTTAGGCATTAATTGGCACTTACACACTCCATTTTGACCTCGAGCAAGTGGACAAGTAGAGAAGATGAACCTTTTGATAAAACAACAAATAACCAAAATTTGTCAGGAATCTAATCTAGATCGGTATCAAGCACTCCCTCTTGCCTTGTTGAGAATTAGAGTCAAGCCAAGTATATCAGTACAAAGGGGAAGACTTAAATTGCCAAAAGCAACCTACAAGACAATGTAATAGTCTTAGGAAAACAGTGGAACAAACTCCACAAAATTGTATTACGTACTAGGAACAGGGATTTGGATTAACTGATACATTCTTTTAAACCAGGGGATTGGGTATATTTTAAAACTTTTTCAGGACAAGCAGTGGAGAAAAAGTGGAATGGACCTCATCAGGTGCTTTTGACAACCTTTACTGCAATCAAGATTGGAGAAGAGTTGACTTAGATACACTATTCTGGAGTAAAGAAAGCACCTGAAGGACCATGGACACCAAAACCGTTGGGACCAACAAAGGTAACATTCTTCCGCTCATAACTTGGAGATTTTCTGCTGTCTGTGGAGTTGCTTGGGAAAGAAATGTATATGTAACACTCTTAAGAAATATTATTCGTACTTAAAACATTTCAAATGGTTGGATTTATTCAGACACTTGGAAAAGAAATAGAATCAAGCATAATCAGAATTAAGGTCTGCAACTGGAGCAGAAGTCCATCCCAATTTCAAGAGATTTACCCTCACACGGAGACAGCAGAAAGGTGGAGAGAGAAAATCTTCA
>NW_009924996.1:20792-59029 GCF_000696875.1 Nestor notabilis | reverse complement strand
GGTTACTTCTTTGACATGATCTCACCAAAGCAAAGAGCTCCTCCTGTTGGAGAAATGTTTTCCTGCCGGATGGGAAACAGCACATAAGCGAATTCATTTTATTATTTTGTGTTACGTGGCTTTATGTTACACTTTTTCTTTTCCTCCTTTTTTCCTTCCCCCATCTGATGGTGGTTCCTGCATCAGCAGCCACACCAGGCACCTGGTTCAAATGCTCTCATGTGGTCTACTTCCCTGTCACCACCGTGTCTGGTCTCCAATGCAATTGGGAATCCTGGTCAAACACTGACCCCAGAATAGTGGACCTTTCCTGTGCTGTGTGTAGGGGCCCGGCCCTGGCAACACGAACAGTGCCCCGACAATATTTGGCACTTTATAAGTAACATTTAGCAGATGCAGGATTTCTTGGCTTCATCCAAAGTCTCCGTCAATCTGCACAGATCACTGTCCTGAGCGCTAGAAAGATTTATGTGTACTCTCGGAGGCTACCAAATCAGCTCTTAGGGAGGGTAATTTCTCACATCTGCACTATGAAGTCCATGTCCAGGATTACCTTAAAGCTTTTTTAAACTTAGGGTTTCTGTTAAATGAGCTAGGCTGAACTGGGTAGCCAGTATAACCACAAGTGGTGTTTTTGGGGAAACCTTGGCAGAAAAGAACAAGTATTTGATGAGCAAAGAGATTTTCTCAGAGCCTTGTGATTTCCTGGGAAACAGTCCTCCGAGTACGCTGCCTGGCTGGAAGCATCCATCTGGCTGTCAGCAGAGAGCTCCTGGCCAGCCTGCCCTGCAAGGAGCTGCTGGATTTCAAGCAGTGGCTTTGGCTCTTCCTGTTTAAATGAGCTCTGCTCTTTACCTCTCTAGTTGCTGCCAACGATTTAAGCTTGTACCCTACTAAATGGCAACCTATCATATTTGATTCTTTTATAGTAGTGCAGAGATGATCACGATCTCCTCAATCACAGAACGCTATGGGTAGAAGAGGAGGTACTTGCCTGTTTCACTCTCTTGTACCTAATGTGATCTCACCAGGGGACCAAGCCCTGTAATCGGGCTTAATCCCAAGGTATATTGCAAGAGGGACCTTGGCTTTTCTTCCTTCCCTGCCTTTCCCCAAGGTATAGGACTGCTTACCCCAACAACCCCCACCCTTCTTTCACTCATTCACTTTCTGGCAGCCACAGACACTGAGTCTCTTGGGGATCCCTTCTGCTTTGGCATACCACCGGGGGAAGGAAGAGTTGTTTGGAGGGTGCAGAGCTCCCTCCTGCAGCTCCCTGCTGCTCAGATAGGGAAGTTATCCTGCTGCTCTGAGGAAAAGAGTAGCACAGTGGTGGTGGTAGCTCGGGGAAGCCACAGGGGAGGCTGGGCATTGCAGAGCAAGGCAAGGTGATAGGGCAGCCCTCAGCATGTGTAAGACGAATATTGCTCATGCCTATGTTGCACTAACTGGCACTTAGGGATTACGCACATTTTGAACTGTGATACCACTGGGATAGCAATGCTCATTACAGATACTGACATCAGGAGAAAAATGGTGCTCTTGCTCCCTCCCCAAGCTGTAAGTACTCTGAAGACAGAGTCCAGTGCACTGGATAGATATCTTATGGGAGATGCTTTCAGAAATAGCCATGGATTATGAAAGCCTTAATTTCTGGGCACTCAGCTACACCTTGTAGGCAAAACTGCTAAGACATGAAGGTGCAGTAGAGTTGGAGGATGGTGAAAACTGTGAGAGGACGGTGCACTTTAAGATATTTTCTACTGCTTCTGCACCATGAGTTTACCCATTTTAGAATAATTTACATTGATACCTTTGCTAAGTACAGTTGATTTCTGTTGTTTAACCAATGACTGCACTTTCTCAGGCCATCTGCTCCTCCTACCCAATCCTGCAGCAGTCTGGAGCTTCGCAAGGTGCTAGGGCTGTTTCCTAACCAGTCCACAGCATAATGGCAAAAAAACCACTCTGATGTATTCACACCAACATGGGGAGAGAAGTGGGACGGGGAAAAACTCAGTGAAGCCAATAGCTGTGACCTTAAGGTGTCAACAAAACAATAATTTGGAAAGAATGTCAACTAAATATTATCTTATTATGTTTCATGGTCACTCCTTACCACCACACTTGTCTTTTATCAAAATTCACTGAGAAGAGAAAAAAAATGTGTCTCACCTGTACCAGGCACTATCAGAGCCATAGAATAATCGGTGAAGTTGCCAGTGTAGTCCTCACCCAGCTCTCACGATCTGCAAGTGTGATTTCACCTTCTCCATATTATGTCAGCCCCATCATGTCAGCCCCATCCACCACCCACAACCCACACACCTCCTCCCTCCATCCCCACACAAGCTGTGTAATAGTAAACTCAAACCATCAAGAGGAGTGGTTGTGTGGATCCTGTGAAGCAGCTGGAGTTCAGGGTATATGGCCTTAGCAGCTGATGGAAAGGTGGTATGTGAGAGGATTGTGGATGATGCAAATCTTTGCTCTGCTTGTAAATGAGTGACTTACGGGTTGTAGGAGGGTTTGTAGTTTTGGGTTCTCGCCTGCTCCCTGTGCAAGTGTGTGAGTTAGATGGTGCACACTGAGGAAGTACGGTCTTGCATTCTGTTTTCCTTCCAGGAGATGTTTGTGTGCAGAGTTCAGGTTAAAGGTTTCGAGTGGGAAGGGACGGAGGAAACTTGTGGGTTCTAGAAGTCGATGGGGCAACATGCTGAAGGTGAAACTGCAGTTGAGGGCTACAAAACCTGAGTGAAGGCTTGGCTAGAGACTTCATGGCTGTCTAATGTTTTCATTGGCGGGATGTGCCATGAGCAACTTCAACGGATCTTTAACAATATTTTTGATTTGGTGGGATTTCTGTGCAAACATTGACAGATGGCATGGGTAGCTCATGTATTTTCATCTCTCTTCCTCCTGTAGTGTCTTGCAAAGCCCTAAATCTTCACATAACACCTTGCTTTCTCTATGACCCCTTTACTTAAGTCCCCTTCTCTGTCTTCTTTTCAGACCATGTCCAGATTAATTCTATATTCTGTTGTTCCTAGAGCCCAGACTAACCATTTTCTACTATTTTCTGGCTCTTCAGTCAGCTCTTTCACTGCTTGTTTGTACAGAATCACAGGAGATAGCCATATGAGTTGATATATTATGGGCACTGAGAGAAAAATATAGGTGGCAAGGGAGCAAGGAAGGAGAAGGGAGGTATGTATGGGATAGTAAGAAGGGTAGCATGAGGAGGGGTGGTAAGGATTTTGAAGTGTAGGTGGAAGCTTGTCTGTAATGTGCTCTGTGAGTCTGCAGTACTGACAAGCTCCAAGGGAGAGGGAGATGTGAGAAAACTGGCTTTGTAGCCAACCTGGACCTGCGCAGGGAGAAACAGAAGAACTGTGTGCTAACAAAGCCTGGGCAGACCCTCTACCCTGAACGCTTTTCATGTAAGCTCTCCCCCCTCTTTCCATGCTGCCTCACATAACTCTACTGCTGCAGCTGCACTGCATCCCCTCAGTCAAGCAACAAATATGCCTGTGGGAGAGACAGATGGAGCAGAAATAGGGCTGGGTTCCTGTGGATCTAAAAGACCAGGAGCCTGCATCCCTACAGGGGCAGCCTCAGAGGAAGCCCCTCACCCTTGCCTCAGCCTTGTGGTGCAGTCAGGGCTGGCATGCACTGGCACAGAAGCACAGCTCATTTGGCATAAGCTAAGTGCAGGGGGAGTGGAAGGTGACATGGGTGAGACATCTGCAAGGAGAGCTGCTCAAGTGCTGTCGATCTGGTGCAGTACCTCAGGGCCCGAGGCCAGGCTTAGTCCTTTCCTCCTGTACTGCAGAGATGCTGGAGCACTTAGGGCTTAGCAGGGCTTAACAACTTACACACATCCAGTGCTCAGCCACTTGCTTGTCACATCATGTGCGCACGCACGTGCGCATATCCCACTCATCTCACTCCCTTGTTACCTTGAAAATTCACATCCATTACTTTCATTATCAGGTGAAGAATGCAAGAGGCTTTTAAATTCACATTGCTGGCAAACCCAACCAGTCCCGTTGGCTAAGCTCAGCATACCTCTGATCTGCCACCTGGAGCAGGAAGAGTGCCTGAAATTTCCAAGGTACAAAGTAACAGAAATCATGAGGTGCTGTGAGATCTTTTGTCTGTAAAGTTTGATATTTATAATTATTTAGAAATAAATGTAAAATAACATGAGCATCATTTATAAAATTCTGAATGCCAGGAAACAATGCGTTAACCTGTGCCTGCCATATGCAAGAGATAGTCTCTAAAATCTGGAGATTAAACTCATTCAGGAAAGTATGATACAGAGGGATTTGATTCCTGTTTTGGCTGCAAATTCTAAACCAGCTTTAACTATGGCCTCAGCACTGACACCCTCCCTTTTATTTGATTGAGCACAGTTTATTTTAGCTAGTAGCCAGCTTCCCCTAATATGAATCCCTGCCATAAGAAATCACTGACATCTATTTGAAATGCTGCAGAAAGCCTTTGGTCACCACTTGAGAGCAGGGAAGGTATTTCAAACAGAGAACACAACTGAAAAGAGGACATGGAAAAGGAAGGATTTAATATTTAAGCCAGGCTCTGAATTACTGCTATTACAGAGGCACCAGGAGCGAGATTTGTCCCTTGCTTTGCACTGTACAAATACACACCTCTGCACTAGTCACTGTGCCTTTTTTGTGGTGCAAGCCATAGGAGGAGCTGATCCAAGCTTTTGAGAAACAGGCTGTACGCTATCATCATCACAAGGTGGCTGGTTTGTTTATACAGCTTCTAATGGATGTGATGGATTAGACACTCTTTTTGCTCCCTACTGATGCTAAAAATGTTTCTGGCCTTACCTTATGGGAAGACACTGTGTATTTGCCCCCATCTTCAGTGTTTTGAACCACATGGCCAGAGCTGGACAAAATGCAGGTGTAAGTTAAATTGCAAGAATGTAAACTTTTATGACAAATCATTCCGGTAACCTTTTTTCCTCTTGCTTGGCAGCTTACTGTTGCTGTAGACTTCAGCCTGAATGGAACAGGTAAGAAAGCTGTTAGGGCTTAGTTAAGCATCATTTTAAATGCCCGATTACAAAGAAATGTGAAATTTCACCACGTTGTGGAAGATTGGGTTCTCCTTTGTCAGTGATTCTTACTGAAGACAAACCTTAATGGTATTCTTGTCTAAAAATACTTTAAAACCTGCTTCTTGTGGAAGAATATAGACTCCAGGCGCCTGACCACAACAGTAAATTGCTGTCAGTGCCACAGCCTATGCATATTGAGGGGACCCAGCTTTGCCCTCTCCTTGACAGGATAGTGGGTTGCCTTGGGGTTCATCTGCTCATATCACTGTCATCTGTCATGACATATTCATATGGGACCCAGCTGCTGAAGCTTACACTAAGAAAGAAAAAACGTAAAAATGATTGGTTGATGTTTATATTGTTCCTTAGGCTACACCTGCATAGTCCTTTTCAGGGCTCCCTGTTTGAAGAATCATTAACCTTACATATATATACTGTCCTATATCTTAAGGAATATGCCCTTGTACTGTTAACCTTTAAATAATGCAGATGCAGAAAAAGCCTCGTCATTACTGAGCACCTCCCAGTAAAATCTGGCTGCAGTTTAATGTCAGCACTAAAAGCATCATTACATTTTAGTAAACTCGTTTCTGAGGTGAGATTGATTCTCCTAGATTTGCTGGGAGATTAGACATCTTTTCAACTTGGGAGCTTTAGAAACGCTCATCATTGGAGCCAGCAGTCTGAACATGATTAAGGGTTTTGTACTGCAGACAAGCTGGTTCTGGGGCTTCTCAAATCACCCAAGGCAAAACTGTGTCCCACTGTGGGCATCTGCCTCAGACTTACTTCCTGCAACAGAGGCATTTAGTTGCCTCTGCCTCCTCCAGTGCTCAGGGAAGAGATGACACTCCCCTGGTCCTGCCCTAGCTCCCCAGGAAGCATTAGTCTAAGACCTCAGCAAGAAGCAGTGATGATGTTGGTACTATACTGTGCATAGGAGTTATCCTGGAGAAGGGAGGGGAGCACAGACTGGATAAAGTGTACAGCAGCAGCTGCTTCCTTCTGAAGTGGTCTGTCAAAAGGATTTGGGTTGAATGATGCCAGATCGTTGTGGTAACAGCAATGACAAAGCAAGGATCACTGATCTGAGTATCCCCAACACAGCACTGGGTCTTAAATACTATCGTTAACCTGGCTGATAGACTTATAGGGAAAATGAAGTGTGTACCCACCATCTTTCATTTAGGGGATTGATTCAACTAAATGGGTAGCTATGGAAATAGGTAGAAGAGGATGCCTGTATGTATCATAGGTAAGATAAACCACATGGACAGTTTCAGGAAAGTCACGAGCAGTAAGCATAGCACCACTGATAGCAGGACTGAGAAAATGCTCAGAGAAAGTGCCCTGGGGTTAAAGTGCTCACAGAAAAAAGTTGGAGCTCTAGCCAAAGAAATTTTCTCCTCTTGCTCAATTCCTCCTGCATTCTAGGAATCAAGCATTTGCAAATAAACAGGGTTTCACCAAAGAAATAACAGACTGTTTCCAATTTCTAATAGAAATGAATGCTACATTTTAGCCATGCTGCTCATCAACAGGGGCAACTTTTCACTGAAGAAGATGCAAAAATATAAACGCTTTTTCAAGGAATGAAAATTGTCCACGTTCCCTTTTGAGAAGGTTTTTTGTGATGCCTTGCCTCTTGTTCTGCAAGGAAAGAGCAGTAGAAGAATCTTGCAGGTTAGCGATGTAGCAAAATGCTCTTACTTATGGTCTTTGAGGCTTGCAAATATCGAGCCCCTGTCTGTTCTAGAGAAGTGGCCTCAGTGTTGCCATTGCTGGGTCACCCTGAGCCAGTGTAAGCTCCTGTGCACGCAGGGCTCTGGCTGCTGCTGGCTGTGCTCAGCACTGCCTTGGCTCCGTGAGCTCCCTGTGGAGTTAGTGCCAGCAGCAGCATTGGCAGAGCATCAGCTTGGGCTATGTGCTTAGGCAATACACTCTGTATATAGCAGTGTGCTGTATGTGTAAGGTATTTGCTTAGGTGATACGCTACTAGCATTGCGAAAGGTTTAGGGAGGGAAAAAGCACATCCTCCTAACATAGAGACTCACACAGCAAAGGTTCTATAAAGGAGAGCCCCATATCCCCAAAACATAATTTCAGATCTATTGTTAGAGAGTAAAAAGGCAGTAATTACAGTTGGAGACCAATTGCTCTCCATTGCCAGGGAAGATAATTCTCACCACAGATACACATCTAGCTCTATTTTTATTCCGTCATTTCTTTTTTTCAGCATGCTAAAAAACTCAGAGAAGAACAAATGACAAACAGATTTCAGAGGTGTCCAAGTAAAGTTACTTTTGAGCAAAATGTAATCCATCAGGATACCATTTACAGTGTCTGTTTTAGTAAAAGTCCCCAAACTACAGTTCTTTGGAATTAAAATAAATATTGATATAATGCATAATATAGACAGCTGGCTTCTGGATCGTACTGTGCTATCATCTATCACTGTAAGTAGTTTTTAATGTAAAAATGAAATATACATTCTGCTGTAGCTACTTCTGTTTTGCACAGGGTTGTTTGTTTGTTTTTAACCATATTATGTTAGATGGGGAACTGTCAAAGGGCGATGTTGAATATATGTCTTTGACAACCACTAGCTTGAATGACTCCTTGTATGAAATTGTATTAGATGAGAGTGTGCTGTGCTTGGTGCATGTCAGCAGCACCTACAAAGCCAAGGCAGAGCATGGCTGGGCACTGGAGCTTGCTGAAATGCAGTGCCAGAGTGTGCTGGCGTGATATGGCCATTCGAGAGTCCTGACCCATTCACTGCTGCCTGTTGACCAGGCAGCTCCAGCCCGTGCCTGCCTGCCACACCAGTGCAGGGATGTGCTCAAGTTCTGTCATGCTCATTACCTTAGTTTGTGCATTAGTAGGCTCTCTGGACTTGCCTCAGCACACCTAAATGTGCTCTCCTTGAATCAAAATGCAGAATGGGGTCACCCTAAACACAGCCAAACATTACTTCTGGCCCAAATGAAAATGCTTGGTGTACAAAAAAGAAGCATCACAACATAGAAAAGCTCAGGAAAAAAGATGAACTAGAAATATACTGAACTGAAACTTGTGTTTGTGTTGTCTGAGCTATCGCTAGAATACAATAACTCATGATCTCACACCAGTTTTTGTGCTCCCCAAGTACATTTCTGTGTATCCTGGCTGTTACCTGTAGCTTCCCATGGTGGAGCATAGAAGACAAAAAAAAAGATCTGTCCAGAAGGAGCCCTGGTTTCCTCCAGTGTCAGCATTTGGAGGGTACAGTGAGAGCAAGCCACATCAGGACCAGCATTGGAGAGGCTTCAGAGATATGGGAAAGCAGCTTCAGAGAGCTGCACAATCAGCCAGGCACCTACAGAAAACTCAAAACCTGCAGGTGAGAGATGCCGGAGGCAGGTTTAGGTAGCTGGGGATACCCAGGCACTGAGAAGCATCTTGAAGGAGTCATCTGTGCCACCCTGCACATTTGGGAAACAATCTTTCTTCAGTGTTTAGGACAATAACTGCAAGGGCACCTTCACAAACCTTCACAGACCCCTGAAGATTGCTTTGCTTTTCTGGGTTAGAGAAATAACAGCACTATATTTCACTTGATTTTTTTTCTTTTTGAGGGAAGTGGAACATGTTTCTTCCTTTCCTGACTGGTACAGAAAGACCTTTCTCTCTTCTAATCACCATTCGCAAGGAAAAAAAAAAAAAAGGAAGAGCAAACAACCTACGTTTTCCCACTCTGGTGTTCTTTGCTTCCTTTTATGTCTTTCCTTTTGAAAAGCATCTATATCCCCCTGGCCCCTGTTTCCCAAGGTTTTCCTGATGATCGTATGTTATTGTGAGGATTAATGCAGGGGAAACTTGAAAGCAGCAAGAGAAGCCAGCAGGCTCTGTCAGGTATGAGGGATAGGCTGTTATCCCTCATACTTCCTTGTTGCAAATCCCATTTGGTGGAGTGCTAGCGAAAAGAAAACCTGCCCTTTGCAAGCGTTTGCATCAGTCAGGTGAGAAAAAAGCCTGTGTTGGGTTGGTTTTAGCAATAGAAGGGACTGACTTTGTTCTTGCACTAGGCAGGCCCCCTCCAACCGGTGAGAGCCTTCTTGAGAGCCCTCACTGCTGCTTTGTTCCGCTCTGGGCTTGGATTTTCTATCCACAGCATCTTCTGTGCCAGGGACAGGGCCTGGGCTGGGCACCCTGCTTCCGCCCCTTGGTCCTGCTGCCTGGTGAGCAGTGGGACCCCAAGGTCTCAGCAGAGGCAGCTGGACCCATGCTGAAAACCTGAGTGCTGCAGAGAAGGAACCAGGCAGCTGTCCTCTTCTGGGAAAAATCTGCCTATTGGGTCCCATCCTGCCTCTGCCAACATCAGTGGGAGCTTGGCCTTTGATTTGGATGAGCCTACAATTTTCTGAGCTCCTCCTATTAAGTTCATGCTAGCTAGGAACAATCAGATCCATCATAATAGTCCGTCTCTGCTCACAGACTACACAGGAGCAGGTTTCCCTTTGTAAAGGCTTGTGATTTACAACTCTTCAAGGCGACCTAGTACCAATGCTCTTTAGCAAATTAATTTTTTTCCACAAGCTGGTTGCTAAGGGCATTTACTATTTGCTATTCACACTGTAGAGTTGGGCGCTGTATCCCACAGTATTGTCTCTGTTCCAGGACTGGCCCCACCTCAGCTCGCAGATTGTCCACAAACATACTGAATTGTTCCTTGGATCCTTTGTGCTTACCAGGGGAAAAGAGAAAAAAAATGGAGATTTCCCAAACAGCTGCAGAGCTGCTTTTGATACAAATTCTCTCATGGGCATGGGGTCATGCCAGTATATTTTACTTCCTACAAGCACTCTGAAGAATAAAATCCTGATGTACCTGGGCACCAGTGAGTTAATACATATAAATTACTAATAAATACAATAATAACATGAACAAATATAAGAGATGTCAAATAGCAGCAAAACTAACGAGAAGGCTGATTCCTGGGACTGAAAGAGAAAGCTTTTCTGTAGCATTCACCTTGCTGATATAGATAGGACTGGAGAGTAACACTAGAAACCAAACCTCCTTCCCAGCCAGAACAAACAGTTTAATAGTATGTTACGTAGACTTCCTGAAATAGCTGCCCCCTGATTCCTCAGCAGCGCTTGGGAGGAGGTGGGAGGGAGTATATACGGATGTTAAATGCCACTGCAGGCTCCCCTACGCAGGCACCCCCATCGATGCCAATTTTTGATCCAGCAGCACAGGGCGGATTAGCAGCGGAAGATTAATTCCTTCCTGTCATCTCCCTGGGGAGGTTAAATGATCTCAGGAACAATTTCTCGTGCTAGGAACACTGTAATCCCAAAGCAGACTGCTAACTGCTACAGTTTATGTGGGGCTCTAATGACAGCAAGGAGGTTCCAAGTTTGGAGAAGGGTCATTGGCCAAAGAGATGTTTAATTAAAATGGTGATTTCTCGTGGGCCTTCTTTTGTGTGAAACCTGCAGCTCAGAGGAACCATTTGAGTAATTCTTTAAATATCTGAAGGAGAAAAACCTTAATTAATTAAAAAGGGAGTCCTACCGAGTATGAGCAGTTGAACATGATCCATGGACTTGGCCTTAACCATGCAGGCTACCTATCTGCATCCTTGCCCTACTTACCCAGTTACAGCTACTTGAAAATGAAACTCTGGTTTAAACTTTTTGGCTTGGTCGTAGAATCTTTCTGCACCCAGAGCTTCTTGTCAGTACATTCCTCTACAGCCTGCCACGCTAAACTGCCCTGAGCCTGGTCTCCAACCAATGCTGGAAGATGGTCCAGAGGAGAGCAGATCAGCTGAGACTTGCAGGCAGCTGTGTGACATCTCTGCTCCTGTTCTCCCTTACTCTTGACGTAAGAAGCTGCCTCACTGGTGGGAAGAAAACACTGGTGTGTTCCTGACTGCAGAATCAGCGATAATAGTTAAAAATTCATCATGGTGCTGTTCTGTCTGACTTCAGACAATGCAGTGCCCTTTTCTCCAGGCTACTTCCACACAATGAGGAACATGCCGTCACATCATTTCTGCAGAGCAGCGAGTACATGTGGGGCTTCCCTGCTCCAGAGCTTGCACTTGCAGACAAAAATAAAATGCAGACCAAGAAGTGAATAATAAGGAAGAGCTGAAGTGAGATGAGATGAGAGGAAGGCTTCTGGTAATCATGGGTTTGAAAGAGAGTCTCAAATAGAGACGGTTCTTGGCAGCAGGAAACAGAAGACAGCTCTAAGTGGGGAGAGCCGCGTGAATGAAATACAAATGGGAGCGCGGGAGCTGCCAGCCCCTGCGGCTGGAGCAGCAGCAGTAAGGTAAGGGGGGGGGTGCAGGAAGGGTGAGTGGAGCTGTTGGTGGACTTTGGATATACCTGGCACTGGAGGAAAGAGAGAAGAAGGTGAACTAGGGTCTGTGGGCATTTTTATCGTTAGATGTGGATCTACAGCATGTCAGCCAGTCTAATGCAATGCCTGTGTGTCTGCTCTCGCTCTGGAGATGTGCAAAGCAGGGCTGGCAGTGACATGGGGTGTATCGCATTCACTGCAGGTACAACTGGCTAAGCACATCTGCAATCAGTAACTTACCCCAAAGCAGCTGACGTGTGATAGCTCATTACCCCCCAGCAACCAGCTCCTCTGTCATAGTTCTTGTTTGAGGGCCCAGCTTCAATTTAAATCTGAGTGGTAGGGGTTTAATGTGAACTTGCAAGTTACTGGCTCTTTAAGACTTTTCCCTGAACGGAAATTGTATCACTTAATTTTAAATCCGATAAAAAACAGTGGAGACCTCACTATAGGTATAATGTTCAAGTAGATCCCAGGAGTTTATTTTGCCCTTTATGTTTTCAGGTGTAGCGTAAACTCTTACATTTACTTTAGCCTGTATGTCCCTTTTTGTGGAAATGGACTGTTGTAGCTGACCCGCCTCGCTACCCCGGCCTTTGGAGATATCATGGCAGGGAATGTCAGAACAATAAGGATGGAGGAGGAGGAGGCAGGCGAGGATATTTTGAAGTGAAAAGCAGAATGAGAGATGGGATGGACATTACAGAGCAGACCATTAAAACCAGGAATCTGTTCTTGTCCTCTGCTAGGAATTAATAGCAGTAGTTATACATCTCCTACATGAAAGTATGGAATTGCATCTGCATTGCAAAGGATGAATTTGGGGAAGATAACCAGCAGCAAAGGCAATAGCTCGGAGGGCTTTGCTGACCATGTCTTCACTTGCAGTCACTTTATGCACTAATCCAGTCAAATATATACTTAGCTGTAAGCACGTGAGCAGTTTCACTGATTGCAAAGGCACTACTCAGTTGTTTTACAGGTGAGCGTAAGCTTGAGTGCTTTGCTTGCTTCGTCAGGCTAAGAGCTGGGTACACAGCCTCTAAATCAGCACCTTAAATGATACCCCGACACTGAAATAGAGTCACTGAGAATTAGAACAGAAGGGAATCACAGACATGCAGGTGGATGTTTTTAAATAAATTGGATAGGTTGAAGGTGAACTTCTATGTATATTAACAGTTTTTTGCAATGGTTTACATGTGGATTTCTCCCCTAAGATTGCAAGACTGCTGCTATTCTGTTAACCCAACAAATCACTAGTGGCACCCAGTGGCTAGAAGGGTTAATCAAAAATTTACCTTTGTCCTTCATGATTCCCCTCGCACAAAAGTTAGCATTTAAATGCAAATACCACTGTCTTGGTATTACACTTAGTAAGCCCAGACATAGTAATTCTTGAGTGAGGCTTCAGCTGGAAGGTATCTCCTGAGTAATGATTGCAGCTTCTGTTCACAGAAGCATTTAGCCTGCAAGGTAAAATGCTTAGGCATCTACTGCAGCACACGGCAGGCTACAAACCCAGTGTGTGTTGGTGCGGTTGTTGGATAGTTAATGCTTATTTATTCTATGAGAGCACTAAACCTGCACAAATGAAAATTATGCTTGTTGTAAGAGTTCCAGGACTTTCCTCCAGAGAACACTTTCCAAAATTTGCTGACTTTCAGTACTTATGGAATTTCAAGAGCCAAGTGATCCATAGGAAAGTTAAAACCCAGCTAGTAAATGAAACAAGCAATTAAACAAACTGATGAGAGGGAACGCTGAAACTCCATAGCCATCGTTTCTGGGTCTTTAGCCTCTACTTGGTGCATATATAATGAAAAAATGTGTCTTCTAAAAGACAAGAAAAAATGACCTGGTTTACTACTGAATGATACATTAAATGGGCTTAAAGTACATGCCTGATTGTGCAGGCTGCGGTAGTGATTTTGGTAGGATGAACTGTGTGACTTGAGTTTGTAGGGTTTTAGGCATTACAAGGTTAGGGTGCAGGCAGAGTCAGATTTGTTATCCCCATTCCCTCCATGGCCTGTGCTGAGGTAAAGCCCCTTTACACCATGTTCTGCTCCTCTACCATGGCTCGCAGTAGGTCAGATCCACCTTATCCCCACTTCACATTTCTGCTATCAGGCTGATGGCAATTTCTAGCAAAACTCACAGCTCTATCTGTACACCATTTTCTGCTCCCCCATCTCCCTGTCTGTCAAAAGCTGGCATAGAAAGAGAGGGAGAAGATGCTAATCTCATCCCTGCTCTATTTTAGAGACAGGAATCCTGTGTGTGGTAGGAGGATAATGCCAGGAGCCTCAATTATTTGGTTTGCTGAGGCTCCCTTGCAGTGTGGCAGGAGCAGAAAGCGGCAGTGAATCCATTTTGATAAGGTCTTGAGGAATGCAGTAGCTGAGCAGGAATCACATGCTTATATTCTCCCAAGCTCCGAACAAGGGCCATGGTGGGGAATAACTGGCCATGGCCAAGGACATTGCTGCAGCCTTGTTCCCAGCTGCCAGAGCAACATTACAGGGCCGAGGGACGATCGCACCAAACCCAAGAGACCCTGCAGGAGCCCTTTTCAGGAGTCAGCTACCAAGCACGAGGTGGAGAGCAATGCTCCCTTTCTTCTAACACCAGACAGCTGTTTTTTCTGGGTCTCCTGGGCCAGTAACAGCTGGTTTTGCCTGTGGTGTGATGTTGTGTAGGCTGCTATGGCTTCAGGGAAGCATGGATTTAATTCCCCATGCTTTCCATGCATGACACCTCTGGCAAGATTTACTGTCAGCATTCAGACCTCACTGGACCTGGAGTAATAGGCTAGTACTAGTCTTTATTTCCATTTCAGCCATTCTGTAAATACATTCCCTGCCATCACAGGGACCCAAACCACCAGTCATATGCCCTTCCCAGCTCCTTTTTATGCAATATAACACTTACAGCTGCAGGTAATATACCACAGCTTGTGATGGGTTGCAGGGAAGTGTCAGTGACGCCGGTGGGTGGGATGGATATTTTGGAGATCCTTTGTATGTCTTTACTCTTGGCTTTTTGAACACTGCCATAATAAGTAAAAATACAGGATTCTTTGGTCAAGAATCTCCTGACCATCAGGGCCAGATCTCTGCAATCAGAGCTGTTGTTGATTTCTCCTTGCAGACACTGGATAACCTCTCTGTGCCTCAGTGTCCCTGCCTGTAAAACGCATATGTCATAAGACAGGAGTTTGGTAACACGAGTGCAGTGCTGTGGGATTACATTTCTTGTCAAGCACTTCATGATCCTCCACTGGGATGTACCAGGAAAGCGCACATGAGCTTTTAAAACTTACATACCCTTGCAAATGGCCTCCTTGAAAAGTTTTTGCGAACTGTCATCGCTCTCATCTCTCAGCACATTCCTTAACTGAACTGTGTGGCATTGCCTTCATTCATTCGCTTGTCCCCCCGCACTTCCCTGCCTTCTCCCAAGGCGAGTGTGCAGTGTGTGCTCAGCAGAGTGCTCTGCCATGGTTCATTGATTTCTCTCATTTGTTGCTTTCTTTTCTTTGGTTGCTTTCTTTTCTTTCTCCCCAAAGAAAGAAGTGAGTGGAAATGCAATAGGTGATGTAAAATTTGCAAGCCAAATAGAGCATACATTCATTCCCATGTGTGCTGCTTAACAGGAGGCTGAGAACTGTTCACTGGCTCTTCTTGTCTGTGCAAGAAGAGGCTCCTTGCCCGGCTGGTGAGTACGGATATTACCCTATGTGGGCATACAGGTATAACAGGGTTCAAATGTCCTTTCTGGCATGTCAGCATGTCCTACCTCAGCCTCAATTATATACTTCCCAGCTTTTCATTAAGAAGTCACAGTTCTGTGTGATGTCTTCTGTTTGGAGGTGGCTACAAAAACCTGTTGGGTGCTGGCTGCTTTCTTAATACAATAATCAAATGCAGAAGTGCTAAGCCATTAATTTTAGAGAGAATTGTTTGGTTGTTGTATTTTTTTTTTTTAAACCCCAAGAGTATAAAATCCAAAGAAGACTTAATACAATTATTCCTAGGGGATGGTGTTCATAAGTGTTGTGACCATCTGGGCATACAGCTGGCTAAACCCAGCCTCTACTCTTGCTCCTCCAGGAGGGATCCTTAGAAGGGGCAGAAAAGGGCTAAAACATTACAAAAGCCAACCTCTTTTCAGTAAGAGCATCCTCCCTGTTTTGGAAGTGTTGATCGTTTGGCCTCCCCCAGCCACTGAGGCTGTTTTATTGTGAATTTATTACTCAGATGAAGGCGGGAGACTTTTTTTTTAACCAATTTAACTGAGACGCCCGCTCTCGGCGGCAGTGCTCGGGACCAGGCTGAGCTGCCGCAGCAGGAGTGCCAGTGGGATCTGCCCTCAGCCTTAGGAGTGGGGATTTACGGTTCACATGCAGTTCAAGCACGGCTCCCGCCCTGGGATTATGTACGTGGCTAGTGCAAGATGAGCTTCTGGGCAGTTCCAAATCCCGAATCCCACGGCCGGGAAGGAGGGCTGCTGGCACCAGGCTCCTGTGTGCCTGGTCCAGGGGCCTTGCTGCCTGTGCAGCAGGGAGCCCTGAGACCTGGGAAGTACCACTTCATCTCCTCAGCCCTTGGCAGCCCCTGCTCCATCCCTGGTGGCTGTTAGCCCTCAGGAGCTGCCTCTGTGTGCTGCCTGGGCTGGCAAGGCTGCCTGGCCCCCTCAGCCCTGGAGGGGAGGGAGTGCTAATCTGGAAGAGGGACGTGGTTTGGTAGCTAAGCAGCATGAAGGGACTTGCATCCTCCTTGGCAATGCTGCTCCGTGCCAGAGACAACCAGGGGATGCCAGCTTTTTGGGCAGCTACCTCCAACCTTGGGGTTTCACTGCTGCAGCACACAGCGTTGCAGGTGGGGCAGAAGCCTCAATGAGACCACTGCTGGCCCTCTTCCCTGCCATCCCAGCCCATTCCAGCCCCAGGACCAGGCAGCCGCTCCATCCCATCTACCCATGCCAAATGCATGATTGCTGCACCTCGGCTGTAGTGTTTCGGTGCGGGGCCTTCAGCCTCTGGCTATGGCTGTGTGAGAAATGGCTGTATTCCAGCAAATCCCACAGCCTGCCAGGCCTCACTGTGAGCTCAACACAGCCCCGGGGGAAGTATAACTCAAGCCATAAACAAGTTAGTAAGGAATAAAAGGATATGTGAATACACCATCGGTGGGTCTAAATCATCAGCTGAGACTAATTTACACCACAGAAAGATTGACGTATATGATCAAACCAGGAGAGCTCAATTATTAAAAAATTAAAAAAAAAGAAAGAAATCCAATCTGTTCCTGCTTAAAGAACCACTTTTTTTATCAGGGCAATCCTTCAAAATCTAGCAATCACCACCAGAGCTCGAATTCACTATCGATCCATCTTCAGCTCTCACATACCTTCTACACTGATATCACACTGTGTTCAAAGCTCCCAGACCTCTTCTTCTCCAGCTTTGCTTCCAGCATCTGCAGCCTGGTGTGAAGCCCAGCCTCCCGGTCACTCTGATCTCCACTTGCATGGCCATCCAGGCAGCCTCCTGGCACATGGGGCTGCAGTGGTGCTGTCACTGTGTTTTTCCCCAGTAGGAGTTTAGGAAATGTCACAGCTTTCCAATACAATTAAAAAGCCCTGGGCAGGAACTTTGTGTGCTGTAATATGCCTGAACAGAGAGGAATTAGGTTTTACAGATTAAACATCAGAAAATAACACCCGCTGTGTCAGGTCAGAGCAAAGATCCATCTGAACTGGTCAGGCAGTTGGACTAGATGACGATTAAAGGTCTCTTCCAACTGAAATCTTCCTTCTCCCTTCCCTTCCCTTCCCTTCCCTTCCCTTCCCTTCCCTTCCCTTCCCTTCCCTTCCCTTCTCTTCCCTTCCCTTCCCTCCCATGCATGCAGTGATCCCACTCTCAGAAATATCTGCTTAACCTCAGCAAATGTCTTCCTTTTCCCTTCTTCTTCCTTTTCTCTTCCCTGTCATGCAAAACACTATGTTAATACAGTAATTGGGCCCACACTGTTAACTTGCAAACTTTAAGCCAAGAAATGCAAGAGTTAAGTCTCTAGGACAATGTTATTTTGGCCATGGGCACATCTGTAGTGCTTTCCCATTTACATCTTTTGGATCTGATGGTCTTCAGACCTACCAGACTGCCTGATCATCCCTTTAAGCTCCTGCACAAGGCAGGTCAGAGAGCAGCACACTACAGGTGTTGTTTGCCTTTAAGACCACCCTTATTTCCACACATTTCTGTTGATATTGGTAGCAGAAAAGAAACACAACTCCCAAATCAATGTTTCTTTTCTCTTATATATAGTGTAGCCTTTTAAAAGAATGCCACCTCAAAATTTCTGTTTAGGGCCTTTATTTTGTTGCTGGCTTGTTTGTGCCAGAGGAAGGGAAGGGGTGTAAAAATCCCCTTTATTTCTTGAGGAGAGTTACTGAGGGAGCTGAATGCAGTCTTTTGGGTCCCACGTGGTAGGCAGTGGCCTGGAGAAGTGTCACTGTCCCCTCACACCCCTCACAGCTCTCCTGTTTGTCTGGCAATGCCACTCTGCAGCACTGGCTTAGCAGGGCAATGGCATCTCGTCTGCAATGAAGCAGCTCAATTCTTCTCATGCAACAAGACAAAACCCCTCTCCACATTTTTTTTTAATAAGAAGGAAGGAAGGAAAAAGCATCAAACTTGGAGAATATTTACAAATAGTGCTGACAAATCCACACATAAAGGGTTTTTTCCTTCTGCATACACTTTTTTCCTTCCCTGGGAAGGAAATAGTCTTATTTGCTTTTTTTTTTCCCCTTCCCTTTCCTTGAGGCAGCGAGGACCAGGGAGAGTTACAGAAGTTTCTTGCTTTGTTTTACTGAGAGAATCGCAATGCCTCCCAGGTAAATTGTCTCATCATCAGTCAGGCTGAGCAGAGGAGTTTGTTATTAACACAAAAATGTGGGGAAAGTAATTTTTCATTTTTACTGAACCTAGAAGTGGTTGAACAAGATCTCTTCATATTTTTCCTTTCAAACTTTGCTGAAATACAATGTCTAAATGAAAGTGTGAAAGTGCCACATTGAAGAAAGTTAGGCATGCTGGAAAAGAATAGCTATAATGGAAATGGCAGCCTGAACAGTCATGACAAGTAGGATAAATCTTCCAGTCTGTGGATGATTTGTTAAGCTTTTTGCAAATATATATACATATTGCGGATATATGTTGTGTGCGTATGTGTATAATCAATAAAGCGTGTACGACAGATGGACAGATTAGACAGATAATTATGTGATTGTGGGTCTCCCGTTATATTTATGTTCACACATTAAAGCCACTTGTGAGTTATCCCTCCTCTCCTCGCTCCTGGAGATAAAGGTCTTTAATGCCATCAGCCGTCAGGTATGCTTTATACCTAGTGCAGCCAGAGAGGCAGCAAGCCAGAGGTCCTGATGCTGGCTTCAGGATGCTGGTACAGCTCAGTCTCCTCCATTTTTGAGGGAAACGTAAGGTGGAAATAAAGCTCAGTATTTCATTGCAGTGGGCTGAGGTGGGGTAGTTGTTGGTTGTGCTATTTGAGGAAGCGGAAAGGTGTCTGCATCAACCGGAGGGTGACCTCGTGTAGAAGGGCAGGATGCACACCCATTCTGGGCAGGTTAAGGGCATGGCTGGGCTATGCTAGTGGATACAAAGCCATGTCTCCCAGAGCACACAGTCCAGGTTGTCCTCAGCCCAGAAAATTCTGGGGTGCCGTTGCTGGATTCAGCTGGAGAGCCTGACCTCTGCGTGCTGTGGGGTGACAGGAGGAGAGATGGGGTGGAGCAGGCACAAGAACCCCCCCGCAACGTGTTGTCTGCCTGCTGCCTGGCAGGGGACTGGCTGCCTTACCCGGTCCTGGCCACACGCCAGCCCCATGGAGCTCATCCAACTCACCGGGAGGAGGAGGATTTTGGTCCACACCCATTTAGTCACCGGCGTCTGACTTGGAAGTATCTGACTAATTAGGGGTTGGATGTAATGTAGCCTAGATAGATTGGATTCCTGCCACACCAGCCTTCTCCACACAAATACCTCGAGTCCACGCAGCAGGCTGAAGATCCAGCGTGATAGGGATGACCCACTGCTGTGTCTAGGCCAGGATTGCTGACCACATTCTGTCCCGTACCTCCACCAGCTGGCCACATTGCTCCAGCTGGCTTCCCTACATGTCTCACCTGGGGCAGAGGGGATTGAGGGGAAGCTGTCCTTGTCTCCAAGGCCATTGTCACCAGCTCCCTGTACCAGCCCTCTGCGCAGGCGCAGGGCACTAAGATAGAATGGAGAGGGACCAGCAAATCTCAGCGGTGCATTGATCCCTTGGGGTCACTCTAAGCAGCCCCATCTAACCCTTAATTTTGACCCTTTTAAGCCATTTCTGGATCTGGCTCAGACCCTGCGTGACCTCAGATTAAGGGAAGCAGAAATAGTGCACAGAGCAATGATTTCTGAATTCTAGACAGGACCCTACTTCTGAAAAAATGATCATGGACTATCTGGTTTCTTATTTTGCCACAGAGAGAGTGAGGAGGCTATCTCCAGTACTTAGCACTGTGGTAAATAAACTGGTGGGGTGGGTCCTGGCCCCCTACCTCCAGCCCAAAGTCTTCAGTGGATTTGCCTTGCTGGAATGGAATTCTACATTTTAGATGTAGACTAGACTTTAAATTTCTATGTAATAGGTTTTGAGTTAAAACACTGAAAATAAAAAAATATAATGTGCGACCTCGGGCTCTTATCTTGCTACACCAGCAGTGGGAAGGGACAGATCTGGGAACCAGCAGTTGCTTTGCTGGCTGCGATCTTATGAATCCGTGTGCAACAGATGAAGCAGCATTTTACCTCCCGCCTCTCTGCAAGCTGCAGCTCAGCTGGGCCCAGAGGTATAACGCCCTGCATCCTGTCCCCCAAAGAAAATACAAAGATTGGTGATCTCTCATTTCCTAGGTCTATTAATGGACACAAATGACCAGTTTAGCACTTTCATTTCCATTTTGGGAATAAGGGGATCAAAATGCCACTACCTGCTGATTGTAATACTTTTTATGCAGGCCCTAGGTAAACACTACACTAGTCAACAAACCACTGTTAACAAAAATTACTAATTAAATGAGGGCCAGTGGTTTGCTTTATTGACATAAACATTTATAGGCTTTTTCTGCTTTCTTGTATTTTTCAAGGCTCTGTATGTGTTGCATTTGCTTTTGCTCTTTGCTCCGGCTTGTCCTTCTAATTATTGCTTTACAGTGGTTTTTGTTGTTGTTTTAACCACCCTGAGTCAGACATAAGGATCTGCCTTGTATCAAGCCCATTCTTTTCTTGGAAGAACTTCTCTAACGCAACAGCACACCACAATATTTTGGAGTTTGTAAAGAATACCATACACTTCTTAAACGTATCTTTTGCAGTGTGTTTCTAGATGCCTTATACTTCGGGTGGACTTGGCTTTTCGGTACAAATTTGTCTAGCTCCTCAAGACACAGAGCCTTAAGCCCTGATTGAAAGGAATTTTTATTCAGCTGAGTTATTTATGTGAATTCATGACATGCAGTTGACTACCAGATAAAAAAAGACACCAAAACTGCAGCTCAGCAAGGGACTCAGTGTATTCAGTCATCCTTCTGAAGAACATGCACACCATCATCCTTTAATCATTAGCATGTACTATTAATTCTGTGGAAACCGACACTGGACACAGCACATGGGACTGAAATGGCACACAAAAGCAGAAGGCCGACAGTGTCAGCTGGAGTGCCACAATGCTCTATCTCTCAGAAGTCTCCTGTGTGATAGTGAGATCTGAGCATCACATCAGCAGAAGAAGATTCCTTAGCAGAACACACCCCAAGGACGCAACACTGCTACTGGCTGCCATGGAAGCTAGACTTGCACTAAATCAACTTCTCCAGTCTTCCATATGCTATGTGCTATCCATGCTGCCTTTCTGCTTAGACATGCTGAGAGGCTGACACGTCCTATGGCTTCTGCCTGTGAGAGATTTTGTTCTAGGAGGCACCAAAGCCAGTTAACCATCTTCGTATCATGGCCCTTTGGGACTACAAATGAGAAACCCAAGTTGTTACCAGAAGATGTGCTTTGCAGGCTGCTCTTGAGTAACAACTGGATAGGAGTACAGGGATATTGTTGAGCCAAAACTGTTGAGAATGTAAACAAGATTGAATGGAAGTGAATATGATGTAGAGCTTGTGTCCTTGAGAGCTAGTTTAGGCTCTTGTGGTTTTAAACATTTCTGGTGGCATGAGGGGGACAAGCACCTCCAACAAAAGATAAAAGCTGGAGGCTGATTAATATTGGTGCTTTGAAGGAAGAGCTTCCACAGCCCATCTGGAATTGATTTATCGCCACTCTGAGATACAACCAAACAGCCATTTCAGAAATGAGTACCCCCAAAACTGATAGTCCTGAAACTGGAGTGAAGAGAGGGGCAAGTGCTAAGGTTATTCTGAAATGATCTCTCCAGCCAGAAGCTAATAACAAGAAATGTCAGTTAATAAAAACTAGCAGGAACTGCAATTCTGACCATATTCTTAAAAATAAATAAGAATAAGAGGGCATTAAAAAGAGGTAAACAGCATCTGAGTGCTAGGCAGAAAGTCTAGTATGCTCCAAAACATTGCAGAGCACCTTTCAATCCTAAGGGAGATTGCGGGTTTGAACACATGAAGAACTTTCTTCTGGGTAACAAATTATCAGTTTTCTCCTGATCCATGGCAACTGTCCGTGCAGATTTGCATAGTGATGTATGTGGGATGATTTGGGATGTCTGCATCTTCCATAGAAGATGAGAGAGGTCTGTGCTAATATGTACAACTTCATGTTTGCTGCGGCCTGAATAGTTGCGTACACAGTTGTCTTCTACCAGTTGACTAGTGGCAACTGGTTCTCCTGTGGTTTCTTGTTTCTGTGGCTAAGCCTGGATGTGTGTGTCATTGCCTGTATTTTAGACATTAGCTTTTCTTACTGTGATTAAATTCTTTTCTCCCTCCTCAGGTAACCAAGTCAGTAAGCCCAATGTTGCTCCCCAATAATGGGACTGTTCCTTACAGAGGATAAAGGGATAAGCAGACCATCCTGTGGTGAAAAGTGATTTGGGGACCTTCTGATAAATAACTGCTATGATTTTGACATTACTATGGCATCCTTCTAAAATGTAGGTCCCATGTGGCTGCTGATTTACGTTCTATCTAAGGCTCTACTTGGTCTGTAGGGCCCAAGTATATCCCTTCATTGGAAACAAGGTGGTGAGGAACATTTGTTATAAAAGTGGGAACTGCACAAAACTAACATGAATTTAGCTTTCATTACAAACATGGAATCTGACAAAGGTTAATTGAAGCATTTGCAAGGGCCAATCTAAAGTTCTATGAAATTAAAAGGGGACTTTAAACTTACCTTAGCAGTCTTGGGGTCAGGTTGTAAGGCAAATTGAACAAGTTTTAAGGTCTTTAGGTCAATGGATTCCCCGCCCCCCCCCTTTTTAATTCAAACCCATGCCACGCTATTGGCTTAAAAGACATTTCAGCCATCAGCAATATGGTACCAGTTCAACAGGAATTGGATCAACTCCTCCACATGATGGAGTGCAGTGTGTAATGCACTTGGGTGTAATGTTAGCCTCATGTAAAATGCCTGTCTCTCTGGCAGGGGGGTAAGGGGGAAGTCAGGCATCAGGTACTGCAGAGTCTGAGAGTCCCAGACCTCACCTGGGATGACCCATGGCACGGCACTCTCAGGAGGTGTCCCTCACCAATTGAGCTGTTCACTGCAGAAGGCGGCAGCCTGAAGATCTGCAAGGCACAACACAAAGCTGGTCATCTCTTCCTCTATGTACTTGCTTGAGGGAATGGGTGGGTGGGTTGTTTATCTTATGGGGAGGAGTCTTTTCCTTTTGGCACTTGGGAAAAAAGGAACTGCATTGTGTATGTTTACTGAAAGTCCGATGTGTTCCCTGAGGCACAAAGATAGGGAACATCCTTATAAATCAGGATGGAGAAAAAAACCAGAAAGAAATGGGCTGGCAGAGCTGCAGAGACAACGTGTGTGCTTGTGCGCGCTCAGCCAGCAACGGGAATGACACTGACACTGTTTCAAAGGAAGGTCATTGCGTAGACCATAAATCTCAAACACTTAGAATTTGCTTCATTCGTCTTTGTTAACTCTATTTTACAGGAAGTTCAGCATCTATCTGAAAATTTTGAAATGATTATTTATTTATGTGGCCCTGCAACTGTTCGTGGCTAGTGATTTAAAGTTTGATGTGGCCAAATACAACACATCTGGCCTCAGCCTGCCTGTGAGGGACCTGTGTTTATCAGGGTTACCGATGTCTGCAGCAGTTGCACAACTAAGAGCCAGGGTGCCCAGGCGAATGGTATGGAAATGTGCAATATGAAAGCCCAGGGCCAGCAGTGGTGTGAGCGTTCCCTTTGCCTGGGCATAGTCAGTGCCAGCAGCAGGCAGAGAAGGGGCAGAGCCTTCTGTAAGGGAGCAGACCTTTGCAATGGACTTACACCCACTCCCAGGCCTCTGTTTTTGGGTGATCAGGTGAAATAGACTCCTGCTTTGAGGTGGTGGAGCTGCTCTTATATCTGCTGCTGGTCTAGCTTTGCTGCTTTGGCTTTTCCAGTTAGCTTTGTGCCTGTGAGCACCAGACATGGTTCATGAGTCAAGTTCTCCAAAACCCTTTCCTCAGAGAAGAGGGGGAGGGGAGAGTTTTCTCTAATTGATCACAATTAATGTAATTAGTACCTTGCAGTTTTTCCTATCCATGCCTCTTTACCTTCGAGACCTTCATTCATCTTAATGCCCATTGCCATTCTTAATTACTTTCAGTGAGCCCTCAGCAAAGAACAGATATGTCAGTCTCTTCTGTGATCAGCTGCACGAAAATATTAGAGACAAACTGACCAGACTGAGCATTAAGTCAAATTCCAGCTCTGCCATTAACTTGCATGGTAGCCATGGCAAGTCATTCCACTTTGCTCTGGGCTGTTTATTCATATAGAAAATGGAAATAGCAAACTGATCCATATTAAAGATCTACTCCAGCCCAACTAAGATAATAGAAGCTTGGCTTTGCTTAGCTTTGCTTGGCTTGGTAAGTCTTTTTGGAAATGTAAGCCTTATTGTTTTGGAAAATCCCTGTTAATCACACAGAGAAAAATCCATTGTACTGTTTAAATAAGCAAACTAAACTGAGGAAAATAGTTACAGCCTTCTTAACAATTGTGAAGCAGATTCTGTAGGCCCATGTTTATAACATGCAGAGCATCCTGGTCCCAGCATGCTTTCCACCACTGCCTGTTTCCACTAGAACACTAGACTGCTTCCTTCAGAAACTTCAGGTCCACCAAAGGTCAAAGAGGACCATGATTTAGAAGAAGTTTAGTTAGCAGTCCAAGAACTCCTTCCCAAGCAGAAGGAGCCTCACTTTGTATGAGCCTTTGCTTCCTAACTAGGAGGATTAATGACCACTTTTCGATTCCATCTTCTGTAATCAACCTCCGACTGTCATGCTTGACTGCCTCAGTTTCTAAGACCAAGGGGCTAGAGACATCTAATGGCAACTGCGTGCATAGCAGAGCATCTTCCACTTAGAGCAGGCTGTCCTGTAAGAGATGGGTTCCAGTATTTAACTCTTACAGTACCTCAGAAGTGTATGTGTGCAAGACCAGTGAAATGACAATGGCTGTGCAGTTGTATGACATGGCATAGTACTGGAAGGAATATTAAGTGATGCAGATGATTCTGGGGTAGAAAATGGACAGTGGTCAGTGAATGCATTCGAAATGTTCGGATGCCTGCATGTTGCTAGGCCATCATGGCTCTGTTCTCCTTTTCCTGGAAGGGTGGGAGAAGGATGTAAGACAGGAAAAGTTGCATGAATGAATTACTATCGTATTCTTGACAGTATCCTTACACTGAAAATACCTGTATGGTCTTTCATGGGAGAGAAGGGGAATACAGAACCAATCCCTGGAGACAAGAAAGGGAAAATAGACTAGGTTGAAAGCCTGTTGTTCTGCCTTCAGGGTGCACCGTGGACTGAGAAAAACAGGGCCAGACATGAAAGCTACAAATTCCTAAGCTCAGAAGATGTAGTGTTTCCTATCAGTCTTTGCTGAAAGGAGAGAAATAGGTGCAGTTGAGCAATTCAGGTAAAATGCACAATAACAAGTATACTTTCAAGAAGGTGCTCAGCAGCTGGATAGTTTATGGCCCTGCCTGGTGGGATCCCTCAGGAATGACACAGTTGATGACTCAGGCAGCGTGAGAGATTCAGCATGGGATTTAGAGGAGAGCCTTCACTTAGCAAAGCCAGTGATTTATACACTGGCACAATGTGAATGTCCAGAAGCCTCATTTTTACGCAAAAAGCTCCCCTCTCAACAACTTCAACACAGGCTAGATAAGCAAGAAGAGACCAAACAGGGACATGATTAAGTAGTACTGATGGCCCCTACCTTTTACAAAGGAATCCCCTTATTTGTATAGACCTAAGTCCTGATGTGCTTGGGGATTTCCAGGCGTGATGCAAGTGCTCAGTTCTTCTCCAGTCAGCCCCTTTGCTAGCAAAGGTGGGACAGGAGTTGGAACAGGGCACTGCAGCTTTGACCGGATCATGACACTGGCCCCTGTCACTGCACATTCCTGTTCACAAGACCAGAACAGCAATTCCTCATGTAGTCCCCAACAGTGCTGGGAGACTCACCATGGCCATTGACAAGCAAGTTGTGGAGAATCTCACTCAGCGCTGGAAACTGTTCCCATCTGTCCCTTCTCCTCCCAGAGTTGCTCTCACCTCAGAGTCTTCAGTGTCAACAGAGATAACTCCTTTCAGGAAAAGCCAGACTTAAACTCACTGACACAGTGAGTCTGTGAGCAGTTACTTTGTAAACCATCAGGATTGCCTGTTGGTCTCCAGAGTAACTAGTGTCCTGGGGCACTGCATGGTGTTCAGCTGAAAGGTGGAGAAGCAAAGTCCAGGAACAGCGGTAAAGTACGCTAAAATTAGAAACAAAACAAAACCCAAAAAACCCAACCCAAAATAATGAACAAACCACCCCAAATGATGAAGTTTCTAAACTACAACTAAGGCCACCATAATCCCAGTCTGGGAGAAGCATCCAGCCATGCCTCCCACCAAGGGTGGCTAAGAGGGATCCCAGGGAGCAGAGTGAGAGGTGAGCCTCCCTGCCTGGCAGAAGGTCACCCTCAGCCCATCCTCACCAGCTGTGCTCCTCTCACTGCTGCGAGGTACCATCCTTTTCCTCTCTACGTGTCTGGTGGTGGTGTCCTTGCTTGCTGAGAACACCAGGACTGTATGCATGGTTTTCTCCAAGAAGGGTATTTAAGAAAGCTGTAACTGTCACAGATAGCCATGACAGTTAAATAACTATGGCCCAGCACATCTGGATTAGCAGTGGAGTTACAACCCAGCTCTTCCCAACACCTAACACCTAACAGTCTGCTCCTCTGGGACTAGTCAGAAACTAAGTGGTGAAACAGTAGTGCGACAAAGCACAAGAACATATTTTGGTTTGATTTTATTGTTTGCCATGACTTACAATTGGCTAAATTTTATTTCTGCTATCCTGTAATACGTTATCTGCAGGGTTTCATAGCTTGTGCAAGGCCCATTAGATTTGGTGGCTTTGTGTTAACTTCTCTGAGTGCTGGATCGTACTTGGGCTGAGAATGGTCCTTTAAGAGGTACAGCTGTAAAAACATATTAGCTACTTCTCTGTAGGCCTGTTTTTTTTCTGTTAAAAAGTGTGTATTTGCAGAAGAATGGAGTTTCAGATCAAAGGAAGCTATTTTCCATTTGAAGTTGAATTGGAGAAATAGTTATGACTAATTAAAAAAAAAAAAAAAAAAAAAAGAAGGAATGTTGAAATTTTGGCATATCCAAGCCATCTTATTATCATTTTGGGAGTGGACTTCAGTCCACAGTGGCTAAAGCATAAAGCACAATCCTAAGTGCGGGACCCTTAGGTATACAAGCTTTATCTGCTTATTTTGGAATAAAAATTATAACCAGGTTCTTTTCCCTGCCAGGTTCAGATCCTAGCCACCAAGCATTCCAGAGGGATGTGTGCTCCATGTCCTGGCAGAGCTATTGCACTCAGCAGAAAGAAACACTTGAGCATCCATTTTAACTGGAGAGAGAAAAGAACTTTATAGGTGAGTAATAAGACACTCACATTTTGGTCCAAGTGCCGGAGAGCTCAGACATTGACTTGTTGCTCTGTAGGCTACTGTGGGTAGTGCTTATGGGGTTTGAATCAGAAGGCAGTCAGACAAATGGCTTTCTGCAGTGTGAATGATCAGTGAAGTAAGAGTAAGGTGAAGAGGGAAGGACAGTTTTTCCTCTACAGTTTTACCAGCGGTGACTAAGCTAATGTCTAAGACGTGTGATCTATTCTTCTGTTTCTAATCTCCTCCATTTTATTTAAAATACCCCCCCAATTACCTTCTGTTCTCTAAAATATTACTAGGTCAATCTCAAGTAATTTTGCTTCCGTTTTTGAGATCTAACACGACACTGAAAAAATGACTTTTATTTTATTATCTGAGTCCTGTGTTTTCCTGCTAAGACGTGTGCACTGTGCTTCAATACTAAGCTGTCAAATTCCATGGGACCCTACCATCCTCTGATTACCTCCTATTGACTTTGAAGCTGGGAACTGCTGCAGGAAACTGATAGGCTGACTGGGTGTTAGCGTGGGTCTTGAGGCAATGCAAGGGTAAAATGCTCTAATGCTACAATATGTGAGAACTCAGCATTCAGGGTATTACCATTCTTGACTAATTGCCTGTGCCATGAAACTGGCCTTCTGTCGATCACAGCCAAGGAGAAGGCTGACATGATATCTCAATACACACACAGATACCTAATCTGTAGCTTGCAGTAGACTTAATGACCGTAAGGAAGATTTCAGAAAGAAAAAACAAGGCAGCATCTATAAAAAAAAAGAAAAAAAGATAGATAATAGCTGAGTCAACCAGGCTTCCTTAGTGGAGAAAGATGGCTAGCTGTGGGATGAAAAGAGGCTCTGATATTTTCTTGAGCTGAAGTTCTTTTGATCTTAAGCATGTCCTGAGATTTTGGGTTGGTTTCTTAATCTTAAAATGATTAAAAAAGTATCCTTTTTAACAGAAGGTTGCCCCAGTCTATACCCTGCTTCCTGCACCTGGACACTGGACAAAGATGTTACGGCTTTCCGGGAACAGCACATTTGTCAGCGTGCAGCCTCCAGCTGAACAAAGGACTGGATTCATGAATGCAATATCAACCATGGAAATGTTCCACCCCTGCCCCTCCCCGGCTTCTGACTCAATCTGTTGAAACAAAAAATGAATTGTCATTGGATTTTGCAGCCTTTGAGGTTCCTCACCAGATCAATACATTTTGGACATGCTGATGGCCCCTAATTTGAATGAAGCTGCAAAAGAATTACAAGAATTTGAGCTTAGACTGTGAGCTGCTTTTTGGGTTTTGTTTCTAATAAGAAGTATTACAAAACTGCTATCAAAGGAGAGATGAGAGGCAGACTTTGCAGCAAGGAAAGGTAAGTGTGCAGAGACTTACAGTCAGATCTGACTTTTCTCCCACACAGCAGCACCACTTCAGAATTTCCCTTGCCCTGGAGAGGCAGGGTACCCCTTTGACAGGAACTTGGTGTTCATTAACAGTGTTTGCTTTGTCTGACATGGCATTTAAAAGCTCTAGACCTGCACTACATTTATTCAGCACTGTCATATTCAGCAAAACATTTAAGCAGTTGAAGCACCTAAGTAGTCCCACTGTCAACAAGAGGACTTCTCAAAAGCTTAAATTCATGCATGTGTTAAAGTACCTTGCTGAATCAGGGCTTCAAACCCTTATAGCCTTTTTTTTGAACCGGAGTGATCATTCCAGTCTTTATCCCTAAAGCCTTAAAACCACCCCTGGCACGCAATCCACAAAACTAATTTTGGTTAATTGGATAAAATTGTATATGTACACTCAGTGATCCGAGAGTTTTGAAAACTAGTTATGCTGGTGTCACCCTGCATACCTATTTCTGTGATTAGTCACATCCACCTACAGGAAACGTGGCACTGACAGCAGAAACACTCTGTGATCTGTCCTGAAGGCTGGCACTTCTCCAGCTCCGGGTGGCTTTCCTTCACAGTTGTCACACAGTTCGGTGCAGCTACCTGTGATAACTGATGAGCAGACAGATGTCTCCTGCGCTGCCATTTTTAATGTGTTTCACTACATACCCCTTTCAAAGACTAATAATTTCCGCTGGGCAAGAATACTGTCAGCCTGGCATCAGATAAGTTCTCAGGCAGAGAGCTGTACCCTGCATTGCCTATTTTATCTAATAAAGACTTTTCCATCTCTGGTCTACCGCTTATAATTTAGCTTTCATAAATTGACTGCCAACACAGTTGGTTGGATGGAAAATAGTAAGATGCTGATGTTTCTTCAGACTCCTTTCAGCTGACATAAATCACCCATTGTCAAAACAGGGTAAGTAGAGGGGAAATTTACCATCGTCCTGCCCTTCTGGTACTGTGACAAGAAATAATGCTTTGGTCATTCACACACTGACACAAGATAACATTTTGAGACTGATGCTGAAATTCAGTTTGAGATTAACCTTATTATTTTGTGGAGATGAGTAACTGCTCAACCTACCTAGCTGAAGACTTTAAACGAAAACAGGGCTGTGAACAGCACAGGTAGCATTAGAAGTATCATAATCTGTTTCCTCACATGTAAGAAAAGCTTTTCAAAGGTGTTTAATCCTGCTTCCCTTTCCTCCTTTCTTCAACTAAGTTTGGTGCCACATGGCTTGGTCCCTGCTTTTGGTGGACCCACCAGCACCTTCCCAGGCAGGCTGCAGCAGCCTCTGTGCACGCTGCACCCACAGACATGCAGGATCTGTGGCACAGCTGGGCAGGAAAAAATGGTCCCCAGATGTTTGAAGAGTACACAGCGAACGTTCCCTGCAGATGACACTGGCAGCAAGTATCAGGAGGTAACTGGGCATTTCCGGAATGCTGAGGGGGCTGGGTTTGCCGTGGGCTGGGTGCAGGCAGGGAGGACAGGAGCAGACCTTTCATCTGCACGTTTGGCAGCCTGGTGCCCACATGCTGTTTGCATTTTCCACGTTGCCTTACTTCAAAAGAGCACTAATATGTGTGTTGCTAATGAAATAAAGCATCTGACTGCCTGCTGTGCTGGCTTAGGGAACAAGCATGGCTTTTACCACTCCGTCTCTCCTAGTGTTGAGCTAAGAGGACGTCTGCCTTGGCACACATAGCCCTGTGGAGAGGTTTCTCCTCTTCTGCCCATTGCCCTCACCTGCCAGTCCACTGAGGCAAGTGGTGCTTTCCCTCTGTCAGACCATTACATACCACAGCCCAAACTCTGCAGACACAGGTACACACAACAGACCCCACAGGGGAAAGCCAGCAGATTCCTGGGAATGAACATGTTCATGGACACCTCCGCACGACTGAGCCCTTGTAATCTGGGCAAAATAAGCACCAGCTCCTAGCTATCCAATAAAAGTGCACTATACCCTCACCCTGCTATATGTGTTAATCATGCTTTGATAATAGTCTCTAAAATTAAGTTTAATAACAAATAAAATGTTTCAGGAGTTTCCATGGCAGGAGAGTTTACAGAATGTGCTACCTGGAAAAGAAAATAAAATTATACAATCTAACCTCTGGGAGAAATAACTGCTTGGATTTGTTAATTTTGGACAACATTTAAATTCTTCTGCTGGCAGAGTTTTAAACTGCAGTCCTAAAATGCATGTCCTCATACTTTTATAATTTAGAAAAACGGCTAAAAAATGGTAATGTCCCTTTTGGATCCTAATTTGTCTTTTGAGTCTCATTTATTTAGTATAATGAAAAAATAAAGTTCGTGCAGCCATATTCCAGCCCCAGTAACAATATCCTGTGTTGGGATAATAAACTAATCATGGCAGGAGCAGGCAGTGTGCCTCTACAGCGGGGCAGAACCAGCGGCTCCTCAACAGCCCTCAGCACAGTGTGACTCTTCCCAGCTTCCCCACATTTAGGATAAAACAAGCATGCAAACAAGGCAGATCCCAGTCCTGAGGACTTCCCCAGGTGGCCTGAGGGGTGCGGGATCACCAGGGTAGAAGTGCAAGCTGGTACCTAAAAGACCCAGCACATCCCACCTCATAAACTCTTATGACACTGGAAAGATAGAGTCTGAATAAAAAAAAAAGATTGTTTTACAGAAGCTTGTAAAACTTGAGGGGTTAAATTGATAGTTGGGTTGGAATTTCTTCAACGCATAACACAGGCAGCAGAGAAAGAAGAGGTGTTCAGATGAAAGTAAACAAATACTTTTTGTTTCTTAATCATAGCATGCTCGCCAGGTATTTGACAACTGATTTGAGCCTTTAAAGTCATAACATGTTACCTGAAGATGTAGCTGATTACAGCCTAGATACAAATGTATAATACCAGTTTTGCAGGGGCCAATTAGATTCAGTATTTCATGTAGCTGTTCCATGAAGAGCAAAATTATGCCAATGTATATTGATCATTTTGGTTTTCAGAGGCTATTTCTTAGTCTGATGACAGTAGCTTTCAGCAGTAAGAAAGTAAGAAAGTCCCTCTGAAGGGACTGCTCCTCAACTTGGGGTACAGCTAAAATCCTGGAAGCTGTACTGGTTTAATTACAACTATTCAAAGAGAGTGAAAGATTTTATTGTAACTTTACTGAGATGGAAAAGAAGGGGCTAATGAAAATCCTTTTATCATCCCAAATGTGGGGGTTGTGACCAAGAGCATGCTCTCATTTGCTGTCTCTACAGCTGAAATTAAATCACTCCTGCTTTCAGAGTTTTAGCCATACCCCAAGTTGGAATAAAAATTCACACCACCACATGAAAGCAGTCAATACAAATCACTAGATGCAGCAGCAAGAGAGTTTACTTTCTTCCAGAAAATTGAAGAGCAAAGCAGGACACAAGGCATGCCTCACTACACTGGCACTGTGGGCAAGGATCCAGCTGCACCTTACAGCCACATACAGCAGCACTACCTGCTACCGATGTGCCCACTGGCCACGTCTGCTGGTTAGTAAACCAGAAATCCTATTCATGACCAAAACTTGAGAAAAAAGGTTTGGAAAAGCTACATTTCCCCAGAAAATCTAGAAATCTTTCTTGCTAAGTGCCCTGAAGAACATAAACACATTTTAATTCAAAATAACTACCTCACAATGGCATGAAAGCAGCAAACTAGTTATGGAAATTAAAGAAAAAAATAGCTGAAGCTAAACCTTAGAGCAGGATTTTGCTGTAGATGGATGCATTGATCAAGTCCTGTACATGTTTGGAGACATTCATTGCTGCTGTTACCTGCTGTGCTCTTGGCCAAAAATGCAGACAGGCTGCTGGGGAATTAGGTGAAGTTTTGGGCAGGATGGCAATGACAGCGGCGGTATGAGACGTGGCTGTCCTCTGATTCAGCAGCACCTGGTCAAGCAGGCTCTGTGCACCCCGAAAAGTGGTGACCTACCCAAGGCAGCATGTCAGAACAGGCAACCTATCTGTTTTTATAAGTTAGCATCTTAACTGTAATATCTGGCCCCTGTTAGAGCTGGACATACTTCTGAATCCTAGGTAATGTTAGCCTGCATCATTCTAGATGCTTGAGCCTGCTGTTCTTGAGCAAAAGTCCTATTCAACTGCATGGGCATTTTTCCTGATTCACAGCTGCTTGGTTGAATGTTTTGGAGGTCAGGTTGAGAAACAGTGGGGAAGAAAGCAAAGGTAATACTGTGTACCTCCTAACACACTAGACCCTCTCAGTTCTACAGCCTGGCAGAGCTTAATATCTCCTTTGTCAAAGCGACAGTCAAATCCCCATGATAGATCATATAATTACTAATTCTGTTCTCAGGTGAGATGCGCAATTTGGGAGTTTTCTGAGTGCAAGGTAGTAACACTTCAGGGAAAAAGCAAAAACACCCCAAATTTCCAGTCCACTATAATTTCAGAGTTAAACAAAAGTTACAGCAAAAAGATTCATGTCACTGCAAAGACCAAAATATTTCTCACTGCAGGTGGGATGATGACCTGTTGTACAGACAGCAAATACAAACTGACCCAGACAAAGACTAATTAAAGAGTATTGCATCTGTTTGTATCCTCCATAACTAGTCTGGATTGTAAATGACAGTTTAAACTGCAAAAAGTTTAATTTCTCTCTTAGTACAAAAAAATCCTGTCTTTTCAGAGGTTCAGCTTTTTGTCTGAGATTACCCGTGCTCAGAAGATAAGTGATTTTAGGGAGTTCTCCAGAGAAATGTCACTCAGAAGACTTTCTTCTAGTTAACTATTCCCCAGCTAAACCAAAAGGCTGTGTCTCACCCTTATGAAAGTAGTCTAATGATCTGTTTCTAGCTTGATTTCTGAAAGCTGGGTGAACTTCAGCAGAAACTTGCACAAAGGCATAGGACTAGTCATGTGCTGCAGTCGGGGAGATAGGGAGAATTCAGAGATATGTGATAGGAAGAAATCCCCTGCCAAGTGTGTTCGCTGGGGATCATTTCTACCCTTTCTATGGCAAACCCAGCAAAAATGATTAGGGGGAGGAAAATCCCTCCTCTGAGAATTTGCATGCAGACACTTTCACATGAACCCTTGCAAGGCTTGTGTTTTCCACCAACTTTCTGGCAGAAGCAGTGATACCACTGTGCAAATGCTGGTGAAAAACAACTATAGGCAGATCTTAAGGTTTTCTCTGAATGAATGTTCACAAATAACACTTTGGAGAGCTCTTGGCTAGAACAGACTCTACCTAGTCAGAGTTTCCAGCACAACGACGGACACTAGACTAAACCGGCAGATGAGTTGGAAAAACACACCCTACATACAGAAATGTCATGGGGACCTTCCATGACCCTCCTAGTGATAGTATAGCAGAAATAACTAAGCACAGAAACCCATAAACCTCCATACTGGGAACTGTCTCTTCTTGAGCTCTCCCTTAAAAGCATGTGCACAGGATGTTGCTGTAAACTGGGCAATGCTAATGCATTCATTGATTGGACAGGATGTGTCCATTTAATACCGCAGTGCAGGTTTTCCATATGTGTACCCTTTCCTATGTTCCAGTGGCATTTTCATTTTAAGCAAATTTCAGCATAATCACTGTATTTGCTTAAACCTGCGCATGTGCGACAAAGCCATTCCTAGCCCATCTGCTCTGGCAGCCTCTGTCATGTAAAATGGACACTCATCCGAGGTGTTAGAAGCAGAAGAAGGGATCCCCTGTCACACGTGCAACCGATGACAGAGGGGTAGAGGCACTGGGGAATTGTTATCACCAGACACTAAAAGGCACGTGATTCAGAGCCAAGGTTTTACTCCCCTCACACATGCATATGTATTTTACCTCATTATTGGCTTCAGCTGTACTTATTGTTACCAATTTGTGTCCCCATGCTATTTTTCTAGGCAGCCTCAGTGGGAGACACTCGTGTGCAGAGGAATATTTGCATTTCTGCAAGCCTTTATGGGTATACATATTGTTAATACGCACATAAACAGAATGCCATTCATATTTAAACAGTGCTTTTGGAGTTGGGTGGCATCACAGCTGAGGGAATGGAAATGTTCTGATTTGTATCACTTATTTGAGTGGAGGTTGCTTCCTTCACATATTCTGACTTCTGAAGAGCCACTGCAATAAGGTAGTTATATTCACATAGGATGAGACACTAGGCATTTAATAACCCCTGCTTCCTCCCTCCAAAGCCTAATAAGCTTGCTTTGCCAGCTGATCTTTACAGTCACTCGCCCTTCCATTTTTTCCAGACTACCGTGCTTCCTTTATACTTCAGCTCTTTTCTTCATTTGCATTTGCATATATTCAAGGCCCTAAAGAAAAACAGCTCTGCATTAAAAGGCTATTACAGAAATATATGCTATTTAAGTAACAATAGAACATGTTTTTCATTGGGAGGAAAAAAAAAGATTAAGAGAATATTTTAGTTCCAAATAAGATTTAAAAGGATGTCAGATGATGTTCAGAGCACTTTGACTCACAGAATTTGTCCTCCACTTTGTTGCAGCTCCCGCTTTAGTTTGTTCATCTCTTTTAGATACAGGATTGTAACAAGACCGTTTGTGTTCAGACATGCCACCTCCCTCTTCATCTGAGGCTTTCTCCAAGTGCAGAGGACCTGATGCTTCACTGCACTGCACCCTCTACTGCAATTTGGTAAGGGGGTGTAAAGCAGTGCCGCTCATGCTGGGCAGCATTTCACACTGCCTTCGGCAGGCTGCAGGGAGCCTGGCTCAGCAGGGCTCATCCAGGCATCAGTTCCAAAAGCTTTTCACTCCTAGAAGTCACGGCTGTGTCAGGCAGGATGCTTCTCCACTGCCTCCATGAGATAAAGTGCCAAAGCATCTGCACTTGCAAAAACATACAGTGGAAAATTTTGGTCACACAAACAACCCCCCAGCCTTGCGCATGCTTATGCGCATGCCTGGGGGTCTGTCTCACCATCCCCAACGGGTTTAATGCCTGGGACTGGGGCAGTTCTTGTCTGCCATGGCCTTCGTCTGGCAGTCACTGTCACCCAGGAGGACTTGAAGATGGGCTGGGTGTCTTCTCCAAAGCTTTCTCAAGGCACAGCCGTGCAATTGTATTAAACCGACCTAAACCCACGTTCCCTCCCAAAGGGATGATCCTGCCTTCCTTTGCCTGGCTGCGTGTTCCTAGTGCCCCTCTGTTGCTGCTGGCACTCCTGACCCTGCAGCTGCACAGGGAGTGGGAGGTGGGCCCTGATGGAGATGAAAGCTCACCCTGCAAAGGGACAAAAACATCCTTTTCCACCAGGTCAGCAGGGTGACCTGTCCCACCCTGCAATGAGGTAGCAGGAGCACATGGCTGGGAGAAGTGGGTACTCTCCCTTTCAGCAGTCCATCAGTCACCAGTTTGGTAATGGCAAAGTCACATTTTGAGTTTACAACTTGAGTTCTAATTTTAGCTGCTGTCAATTTTTGGTTTGCCTTAGCACCCAGGGCTGGCAGTGCCGCAGCTGCAGAGACTTGCCAGTGCCTCTGCTAGGGGCAAGATGCTCCAGCAGAAAGAGAGAAGGGCAGAGGATGTCAGCAGTATCTGCACCTGCTGCAAATCCGTCTTCTCACTTCTTTCTTTGAGAGGGTTATTTTTAACTGGATCATCTCAGTGACCCAAGATGTCAAAGTGCAGCTTCACAAACAGTTGTGTCAGTGCAAACAAGGTGGAAGCAAGCTGTGAGGACATGGGGACAGGGGAGGCATCCGGGGGCTCTGGAGAAGTTCAGGAGGGAAGAGGCTTCCCTCTCACATTTGGGTGTATAAATGTGGTGTTACCCATTCCCTTCAAGACTCAAGCTGGCTTTCAGGCAGGAACTTCGCCTTTGCCTGGGCTCTGTGAAGGACTGAGCAGGACACATGAAAAATCCTAATGTTTTCCCCAGCGACAGAAGAACTAATGCTCTAAGAGGAAGCACAGTTTGGCTGTATTTTCAGCATAAATTTTTTTGCTAGTGAGTGAAGAGGTGGCTGCTTTGTAGGTGTGAAAACAAGAGGCAAAGGACAACAAGCTATTGCTTTCATCCCTGTATTTTAGAAAGGAGTAGATAAACCAGTCAGTTTTTGAATGCAGGATGAAAGGTCCTCCAAACAGAAATGCACAGGGTCATGACTTTTCAATGTTATCCTCAGAGAGGATTAAAAAAAGAAACCTTAAAACCCCAGTGACATATATACTAATTTTATGTGTGAAATACCAGAAACAACTAATTTATCGACCTTTATCCAAGGATTTCCACAACCTATTTTTACCGTGTATCCAGGGCAGGCTCACAGATAACCGCACTTCATCACTCCACCAGGAAGCTCATTCAGACTGAATCTTGGACTATTGGTTTTTAATTTTGATGCAGTTTTTCATTTTGATAGCTCTTCCACCTGACACAGAATTGCCACACCACAAATTGAATACAATAAAATTGCTAATCAGCCCATTAGAATATGTTGATGGTATAACATCTATTAATTGTTGAATAATGTCTTCCTCCAATGTATTTTGAATTAAGTCTGCATGATAACAAAATTAATCCAGATAAGTGTAACTACCCATAAACACAATGTGCACGCAGCCTTCTCTTGGAAATCCATACAACTTTTTAACAATCCCTTACCAATACCAGGGATAGAAAATGTGTCTTCAAGTAGTGAAATAAGCAATTAAATGCAAAGAAATTATCCATGAAGCAAGACAGCCTACAGCAGTTTGCTCTGATCATGTGTCTTTCATGGGAACACAAAACCTATTACAGGCTTCAATCTCACATCACAGTGAATTTCTCTGACTTCAAGTGCTTCTTATCCCAGGAATACCTCCCACATTTTACTTCTTCAACAGTTAAATGAAATCACTCTCCTGCACTGACATCTTCTCACCCTATTTTCTCTTGCTTTTTCCAAACTCTTCCCTGACAATTTCTTAGGTCCCTAATTTTGATATGCAGAGGCTACAAATTTTCTCAGCACCCCAAGAAGAGCCCTTAATCTGTTTCTTTTAAGGTCTCGTTTAATTTCTCTACCCCAGTGCAAGTCTTCCGTTGCTCTACTATTGCAAAGACCAAAAACGTGAACTTCTTTTCTTGGTTTTCCCTCC
>NW_009924996.1:0-20761 GCF_000696875.1 Nestor notabilis | reverse complement strand
GAAAGATAATTTCATACTCTGGCAGTTTCCCCTGTCAGCATCCTCTGGTGCTACATCCCCAGTGGCTGAAAGCTGCCACACCAAGAATGCCTTTGTTTGAAGCTGAAAAGAGAAAGTAGTAGCAGCAAATCTAAAATTTCTCTTATTTCTTTAATATGCTCTGTTAAAAAGCTCTTAATCGTTATAAAATAAAAAGCTGTTAAGGGGATATGTGTCCCTTTCCACAAACACATGTTCTTTATATTCAGCAGAATCTATCTTTCCGGTAATCTAAAAGAAACATAGTGGTCCTATTGTAAAGCCCTATAATTTGAAGAGTTTATTTTCTTATAGGAATCTTGGGATTTTGAACAGGTCAAAATCCAGACTTATCCAGTAATGTGTAATAAGAATATAATAAAGAAACTTTCTCATAAAATGGTACAGACCTCTCTAAGAGCCACTGTGGTCAGAATCTTACCGACAGTTTGATTTTCATGTATTGGAAATGATAGTCCGGGAGGATTTGTAACCTTGGACATTTGAGAAGAATGTCACTAGGCATCTCTGCATCTTTATGCATCTTCAAGAATCAGGTTCTCAGTGCACCTAAAGCTCATACAAATCAACATCTGTGTCACCTAAGGCACGATTTGAGAGTCATCTACTTGCAAGAAATGTTAGGACTCTATCATACACAGACAAGAAAAGGAACAATACAGTTGAAATGGGCAAAGATGATTCAGTTCAATCTGAGGAGAGTTGCTTTGTATTCCCAGTCAGTTTAACAATCCTTTCATCTTTCAAGGAAATTATAACTGTGATTCATTGGGATAAAGTTAGCAACTTCTCTTTTTATCTAAGTCCTATTATTGGTGCTTGTCACAGCCATTCAAGGACCTCCTGGGAAACAAAATGGACAATTGCATCCTCCTCTCTCTGCCAGCAAGAAGCTGGGTATCATTAACAATGCTTAAATTAATAGCGAATTTTTGAGGGAGTAAATGTACCCCTGCAGGAAACCAGGGATGAAGAGACAGGATATACATTTCAGTTCAAAGCCCTACCTGTGAGTGGAGGTCTGTGACATTTTCCTGTTCAGAATTAGACATTCGTAAGTTCACTGCAGCAAGGTGCACATTATTGTTTTGGTCTATGGAATCAATAGCTGTCAGGGAGGGGGTGGAAGGTGGCTTTTTGAAAAAGGAAGTGTTTTTCAAAATGGAAAGAAATTCATAATGTGTAATAAGTGGCTGTAGGTGGTTCCCTGCCCTTGCTCTTTTTTGTGCAATATAGGTCTCAGGGCTCTGAAAGGAACTGGAACACAGGATGAGGTCTTTTATCAAACTTTGTATTACTGTGAATAACATAGCATCCAAATTTTGCCATATTATGTGAGCAGAGGAGACATGTAGAAGCAAAATAGCTTGAGCTTAGTTTAAGTGAGGTCAAAGTGGGGCTGGTAAGCAGAGGGGAAGCCTGGCTTGTGGCCAGCTGTACCCCACCAAACCTTTGTGTGCAGCCAGGCAGAGGGATTTCATATTGTCGGTTGAGGGCCAGCTGATCTTGGAGGCTGCAGTGATTCTGCCTGGCAGCAGCAGACAAGGAGCTACACTGGAGTGTCCTGGTGCTCCAGGCTGGAGATATAAGCTGATTCAAGCTGAAAGCAGCCTGCACCCCTGGACTCACCAGAGCACAGAGCATCCTGCAGCAGTGTGCTCCTCCATCATCCTGGGTACATCTTACCTGGCAATGAGAAACCATTGCAGAGCCTGCCTTATGGGTGCCACACCACTAAGGCTTAGAGGACTCTATGCTTCCATGTGGGAAACATACAGCCTAACACTCAGGAGACCAAGGGGCTGAATTGTCCCAGAGGCTGGGGCATTTGGTGTTCAAAGCTTTTTCTGAAAGCTGCAGCACATGTCAGACTGAGGTAGTGCTCATCCACAAGATGAACTCTAATCCAGAATAAACACAGAAAACTTCTGAATTTATGTTGTTGTCATGGAGTTAGATAGACATGTAAGCACTCACTGCACTTCAAATGACTTTTGATACCACACTGCAATGCTCCATCTACTAAAAAAAACCAAGTTCTGGGAACCACTGGTCTTGGGGCAAATGCCAGAGTTATCCCTGGGGTAGGATGGGTGACACCAAAAAGAACCACCACTGCTATGAAACTGAAGGCAGCAGTAGCAGTATTTAGTGTCTTGTCTCACTTAAGGCTGGTCAAACTTGCTATATTCATTCCTTTCTTAAGTGAGGAGGCTGTGCAAATGTAATGCTGTCTGCCTAGTCTGAAGATCATAAACTGACATAAAAGAGAACATTAGATAGTGTACTCCATCTTTCCTCCCTTGCAGCATCTTTCGCTCTTAGGTCCCAGAATCATAGAATGGTTTGGGTTGGAAGGGGCCTTAAAGAATCATCTAGTTCCAACCTCTCTGCCATGGGCAGGGCCACCTTCCACTAGACCAGACTGATTAAAGCCCCATTCAGCCTGGCCTTGACACTGCCAGGGATGGGGCAGCCACAGCAACTCTGGGCAACCTGTTCCAGTGTCTCACCACCCTCACAGGGAAGAATTTCTTCCTGATATCTAATGTGAATCTACCTTCTTTCAGTTTGAAACCATTACTCCTTGTCCTACCACTACTTGCCCTTGTAAAAAGTCCCTCTCCAGATTTCTTGTAGGTCCCCTTTAGGTACTGGAAGGCTGCTGCAAGGTGTCCCTAGAACCTTGTCTTCTCAAGGCTGAAGAAGCCCAACTCTCTCAGCCTGTGTTCATAGGAGAGGTGCTCCAGCCCTCAGAGCATCTTTGTGGCCTCCCCTGGACTCACTTGAGCAGGTCCATGTCCCTCTTGTGTTGGGTGCCCCAGAGCTGAACACAGTACTACACGTGGGGTCTCACAAGACTGGTGTAGAGGGGCAGGATCACCTCCCTCAACCAGCTGGTCACACTTCTTTTGATCCCTTCCCTCCAGCGTATCAACCGAACCACACACCTTGGTGTCATCGGCAAACTTGCTGAGGGCGCACTCAATCCCACTGTCCATGTCAGTGGCAAAGATGTCGAACAGAGCCAGTCCCAACTGTTGCTAGTTAGTCTTGCATGTTGTCTCCTCAGAATTAACTCCACAGTTCCTGTTTTGCCCTAAAAGATACTGTAGTTTGACTTTGTTTTCTTTCACAAGAACCAAAGAATTCTTATCAGCATCTTCAGAAGAAGCTGAGATCTCAGCCAGGATGCGTCTATGAAGGAAGTGAGGAATGTGTGTTGCTGTAAGGAGCTGCCCCATTCTTTCTTGCCCCATCTAGTACAGCCTGCTAGTGCTGAAAGTAAGCAAGCTGTCTGGACATTAGCAATATTGTTGAAATCCTGGCAAATTATGTCAGGATCTTTTTTAAATAAACTCCCAAGGAACATTTTGAGCATGTACTTGAATAAAACTGATTGCCAGGCTTCAGAACTTGAAATTGCAATGACCCATCCAATCTGTGACTACCTGGGTGCCAGCAAAACCTTTCTTGCCCAGACCTACTCATCGGTTGCCTCAGTGGCACTAGCAGGAAGCACCTGCTAGTAAACCAGTGCTTTTCTAGTTCCTCTCCATTGTCTTTCACTAGAGCATCTTGCCCCACTTCAGATTCTTCAATGGTATTTATGTACTTCAGAAACATGTTGTTGGTTATTTTGTCACCCTCCTAGCTGTCACTTTGTGGAAATTTACATTTTTCTATTGTCTCCTAAGTCAATTCCTCCAGTCCCAGCTAAAGCGAGCTCAATTTGAGTGAATGTAATTATAGCCTTCTCCTCCTGACCCTCTTTGCACACATTTTATCACAGACTAACAACATTTACCCTTTCTTTAGCAGCTGAACAAGCTGATGTCTCAAAGTGGAAAAATAGAGGGTCTTCTCAGCGTACCACAGCAAGAGAGGGTCTTGGAGGTAATGTGAAGGAAGCAGTGTATGGCTTTGTCCCCTCTCTGAAGAAAAAGCTAATTGAACCAGTGATTTTCATGCTGTCAAAGAAACTCAATCAGTAACAGGCAAGAAATAATCCTCTTATATAACAGGTCAAATAATAATAAGTCATCAAGGTGCTTTTAACTTCATTAAAATTTGTCCCTTGATAAGTGACATTTTAATTATGTGATCAAGTAATAAAATAATACATGCCTGAAAACTTACATCCAACCCACGTATAATTGATGGTCCTAAATTAACCCTGGATGATAGGGTAGAACTTAATTTTACATAGAAAATACTTTACTGGACTTTTTTCACATACCTGGTTTGGAGTTTTGAACTGATGGTTCAATTTGGCAAAATAGCTGACATAGTGACATTAATCTAGCCCATAAAATAAACAATAAAGGTAACAAATGCTTTTAAATCTACACCATAATGGTGCCATAATCCAACAAAACGTCAGGAATTTGAGGATTAGACTTTCATATTGCTTTAGCATAAGTATTCTCTTAAGGGTCTTGGCATTCCATCTAGATCTCTAACTGAGAGGTGGGTCCCAAAATGGTGTGTGGAGTGAAGCTGGGGTGTTAGTTGGACAGGGCTTTGTTTCACCTCCACCAAGCCTGCCTCATCACTGACTGGACGGCTTTTCAGCTACATGGGAGAAATGATACAAGATGTCCTCAGGGAGGTAGCAAACACCATTTTAATTGTGGGTACAGTTGGATGAAAGTTGGCCTGAAGGTGTCCTGATGGTCTGGACATCAGTATAAGCTTGCTGCTAATTTTTGAAAAAAATAAAAAGATATAAAATTCTGGAGATTCGTTTTCAAGCACTGCTATGAAACAGAGGTGTAGATTATATAGGCTTAGGCATGAAAAGGCTGGTTGAAAGTCAGTGCTTGTGTACTTTGACTTGTGTACCAAATATTTAAATATGTCTGGTCAATAGGTAACTGATCTTAGGTGGCCTGCATTTTTATTTAGTGACCTTTAGAAATAAAACCAATCTGTACAACTAAATCTGACTGTCTGCACTTTTAAGACTGCTTGATTTTAGAGCTATTTGTTGGAGAAAAATCCCTGAAAAAGAAAAAAAGAAAAAAAAAACCAACCAAAAAAACTGTGCTGGTCAGAAAATTCAGCGCAGGTCATAAACTTCAAAGGCATAGCTCCAGAATTCAACCACTATGTCCTAAACAACACAAGTCTCAGCTAATGCATAAATGTCTCCAAAGCATTTATCACTGCAGTATCTGTGCCATGCACATAGATTGTAGGATACAGCAGGATCCGTCCAGAGAAGACGATCAATTTCCCATTCATCTGCTGTGCTTCCCTTTGGCTTCGCCATTACATTTAAAATAATGGAAGTTAGTCTGTGATCACAAGCATGTAATTCACAAATGTGGTGTCCTGTTGTGACTTTGATGCCGGCATTCAGGCAAGATTTACTGGGGTTTAGATTTGTTCTGCTGCTGCTCCCCAGATATTTCCTAAGTGTAGAACCTCTGGCTACAGTGCTCCATCCACATCCTGCTGCTCCCAAATACCAAGTATCAGGAGCCCCGGGAGTAAAAACAAACTGGGAAGACATGGTGTGCTGTTTCAAAGATGTCCATGTGCTTCTGTCACCTCTTTTATCCTGGAGAATGGAAAGGTGTTGGGGAGCTTTGATGTTCTATGGAGACACATAGACCAAACAGGGATGGTTCCGGCCTGGCCTGGGGATCGTTCTTTTTTATGCCCAAAAGGAATATAAAAATCTCCATACCACCTAGGAACCAGCAGAATCTGCACCTTTCTACTTTCCCAGCCTCTTGTATTCCTGCTAACAGCCTGACCCTAGTGCTGAGTGTATGCAAGTGCAATGTCTAAATGCTGAAAGATATGGAAGTTACCCCCAAAATGTACTGTTCGTCCCCAACTGGCAATCTGATGGTACAAGAAGACAAGAATAAGACAAGAAAGATGGGTGCCAAAGTGCCCAGGTGCCACTTTTGTGGCAATGTTCCTCCAAAAATAAAACAAGAAAACAGTGAGAATCAGAACGGTTCTGAAGTGCAAAGCATATAATAAAAAATGTTATTTATTAATAGCACTGCTGGAAACTCCCTGGGAACCATATCTGCCAGCAGCGATATCTGCATTTCAATCTAACTCCCTCTTCTTGTTCTGTAGCAAAACCCCCTGCATTATTGCTCTTGCCACTGTGATCCCCTCCCAGGCTGCTCTAATATATCCCTCCTTTTGGGATAAATCCCCTCGCATGCCATCTGTCTTACGCTCCACTTCCTCCTCAGCCCCCACCACTGCTTCCCACACACAGCCTGAAACAGAGGCTCCTTAGCACCCTGCCCGAGCCTGCAGCAGTAAAACCTGTGCTGAGGGAGGTTTTGGAGTTTACCAGTACTTCTGTTGGCACAGAAGACTTAAGTGATGTGGCTGAGATAGAGAGGGACACTGATGGAGTGTTCCGGGTCATCCCTGTGGGCTCAGGCTTCGCCAAAGGTAGAAGTACATCATGTATTTCCTTTCCCATGTGGAGCTTTCTGGGTCAGGACAGCACGCTCATGAACACTGGTGTGGGATGCATCAGGCAATGACAGGACCTGGTGTTTACTTCACACCCTACTCTATGCTTGTCCTCTGCTGGTTTTGAGGACACTGCCAGTGGTGAGCACTCTGACCTCAGAGGACTGGCAGAAAAAGGTTTCATTACAGAGAGTGGCTGCAGAGCAGTGGCATTTTTGGCAGGATGGAGGGCCATGGTACTGTCTCCAAAACTATTTGGATACCCACACAGCTGAAACAACCGAGGTTATGAGGTAGTATTTTGTTAAAACCCTTACAGGAGGGCAGATAGAGTAGGATTTACCATATTTCCAGTCAGCAGCATCTAGCTGGTGATAAGCCAACTTGGTGTCCAGCTGAACTTGAAGCTTTTACTAGACAGATTCTTCCAGGTGCTCTGATCCAGACACTGGTTTTGGATGCATTTTCCCAAATCAAGTTTCACACTTGGTTGTCCCCAGATATTAACCAGCAATCTGGTGTGCTCCCATAGCCAATGGGCAGCACAGGGAGTTTCTGTCAGAGCCTGCATGGTGAGAGCTGGATGCTGTGGAAAAGGAGCAGGACTCATGTAAAACAGGCTCAGGGAATCTTCAGTGTACAAGAGCCAGCAGGTAGCTCCCAGCACATTGGATGCAAGTAAGGAACAGAAAGGGTTAGGAAGTATAAGCCTGGTCCAGGGTGATATAGCACCAGAGAGCAGAGGTAACAGCAAATGCTGCCTGGGTTTGGGTAGCAGGATCCTGTGGGTGAGGGGCACAACACGAATGAGTGTTTGATCTGGTTTCCTTTCAGACTGCAGCTCTCTGTAAGAGCCTGCCTACACTCAGGCTGTGTTTGGCAGGGTGTCCTGCGGGGAGCCAGCGCTGCATCACACACTCTGCGTTGGCAGGATGTAGCCAGGCAGACGGCACAGTCACCAATTAATAGCAGACAGCAATATTTAAACTAATCATTACGGGGATCAGCATAAAACAAAACTCTTGTTAAAATTAACAACATAGTCACTAAAACTGATGCTGTTTCAAGCTATTCATTATAGCTAACAACCAAATCCAGCCAAAAGCACTTGATCATGACTGGGGGTGGTTTTAGTTCTGCATATTCTTGGAGACAAGGCTTACCTGATTTCAAACGCTCTGCGGACACATCGACATAACTGACTGGAGTCACGCTAAGCAGGAAGAGCTCTAGTTAATTTCGCTGCCTCCCATTGTGATTCCAAAACCACACATTCACATCGCATCTTTACCAGCCATGAAGTCTGTGCTAGTGCAGTCTGTGGTGCAATGCACCACACAAATCCGGAGCACTAACAGCTGGCAGACCTCCTGTCTACTCTGCAAGTGGAGCACCCTGGATGGCACATCAGTGTGTCACTCCAGCCTTGGGTCCAGCTGGTGGGAAATGGCCCTGAGCTGGTCACTGCTGAGATCAGATGGATGCCTGAGTGCAACTGAAAGACTCTAAGTAAGGACATAAGGAGCGTTTATACCAAGAACCCCTCTAACACACTAAATTGCCAAGGTATTTATTGTATATTAAGGTATAATATAAGGTATTATAATTGTACCTGTTCATAATAACTTTTGAACACTTTGACAGGTTATGAAAGGTTTTAAAGTTAATCAGCCTCCAAAATGTGTATGCAAAGGGGCAGACAGAACTGTACTAGTGTCCCCACTGAAGAAAACGCTGAAGAATGAATTTGCACTTCTCCGGGAGGAGTGAATCCACTCATGACAGCACCCTCAAAACACAGCTGCCTTGAGCAATCAAATTAGCACAGCATAACAAATATTTGACCCCTAAGAGAGGGGGTTCCTGCCCCTCAGCTGATGTGACACAAACCTGTGATGTATCCTCTCCTGGTCCACTGCAAATACACAGTGAAACATTCGCTTGAAAAGCTTTTATATTTTACCTTGCATTTGCAATGGTCTAGATATGTATGCACCATCATTTACCATGTCTCTTAAGTGGAAAAAACTGCTCAAATGTGATTACCAAGAGCCTGACTTGTTACAACAGCAGATGCTAGACTGGCAAAGAAAACTGCCATCAGCTTTTTAACCTTTGTATCTGCCTATCTATACCCTTCATTTGACCTCCCACTCTACCTCCTGTACCCCCTTGAACTCTCCACTTTTAAATCCTAACAAGGTCACACTTTTGCTTGGTGGCTTCAGATCCAGCACTCTCCCTGCCGACCTCCAGCCAGCTAATTGTTCAACTCCTTAATGTTCCCGAGGTCGCAGGATGTGTCACCTCCCCCCCGACCTCCAGGGCACTTTCAATCTCTTATGAGTTGAAGCTAGCAGCCACCTCGGTCTAAAACCTCCTCATCAGCTATACTGCAGTAGCATCAGAAGGACCCAGGGAGGATCAAGGCCCCATTGTGCTTAGATCTGCATAAACACCCAGTGAGAGACAGCTCCTGCCCTCCTGAGGTTATGGGCTGAAGGGGAAAGCAGGCGGAGTGAAGGCGAGTGGGAGACATGCAAGCGAAGTACTCGTGGTGATGCTAGTCACATTGTTTGTCTCTTTTTTTTTCCTCCCTCCCCCTTGAAGTGCAAATAAAATAAAATAAGTTGTTGGCTTGTTTTGGGAGTGTTGTAAATTATTATTCGCAAAAGCGATCATCTGTTGCCATCCATCTTGGTCCTGTGCCAGTGCTGCTCCAGGTTGCGCTTCCTCAGGAGGTCCTGTGGCTCTACGGGAATAGTGCAGCACACAAGCACCACAAGATCCAGGAAAAACACTTGATTGCCCACCTGCCCCATAAGAGATGGCTGCAGTCTAGCAATAAGGCCACCAAAAGCAGTATAAACACCGTGTAGCCCAATGTGTCCTGTCAGCCGCCAGCATAGGACTGGAGAGGAGGGAGGGACTACATCCCTTCACTTACCCTCATTACACCCAAAAGGGAGGAAGCATCCCAGCCAGTTCACAGAACATACAGCTGCTGGGGGAGAAGGAAAGTTTTGAGAACTGGAGAAATTTCTCTGAAGTAGGGTACAGCATCACTTCAGTTTAACCCTAAGGAGAATAATTTATTCTCCTCTGTTTTGGGCAGTGGAAGTGTACTAGCATCACAGAACTCCAAGGACAAAGGACAGCCTGTCCTGTCCTGTTGCAAAAAAGTCCTACCTTTAAAGGGAGGCTTCAGAACGGTGTGTGAGAGTTTGATTTGCATCCAGAGTGGAAAGATGCTTGCCAGCCATCAGGCTGATGTGATTTGAAGCAGCTGAGATATTAAATGCACTAAACCAGAATATATAATAGCCATGCTGGCAGACCTTTAATTATTGTCGTGCTTGTGGGCACTGATATCATTCAAATTAAAAGCTTTCCCCACTAGTTGCATTTTTTTAATACGCTGATGTACTCTGCACTGATGGATTGTCCTCTCTTGTCCTTCTCTCACAAAATGCTTGGCACAATTTGCTTCAGTGCAGAAATAAAAATTATTGGCACTCACTTGCTATATTTTTGGTGCTCTTTTTATTTTGTTTCAAAGTGTGGATTTCGTAACTAGAAGAAAAGTTTGTCGAGTTTGGAGGGGCAATGTTAATTCCTCTGTCACTAATCCTCCTCCTCAGAAAAAACAGGAATGGTCTTTTTTAATGGCAAGACTGAAGCTCCAGTGCAAACTTCCCTAGAGCAGAGCCTTTGACAGTGCTGGCTGATGACATAGCGAAGTTTCCTTGCTGTGTGCTGCACAGATGCTCTAATTTTCCTCTCAGCTGGTCCAGAGACAGATATTTTCCTTCAGTCCAGTGCTCAGATACAGCAGCAGAATGCTCTCACAGCTCCTCTGAAGCTGAAGTGGCTTCTCTGTTTGCACCATTGTCACTGATACCAGAATCTGGCTCCTTGTTTAGTGGTATGATAAGGCTGCTTGCTCGCTCAGTGGAATTCTGGAACAAGTGGAACTGTTTTAAGCAGAATGAGCAGAGTACCAGCACAAAACACTTATCAGAAAAGTTGCTCACACCCTCTCCTGAGATGGCAAACCCGTAAAATAGGCAGACAAATATTCTTATTTATTCCCCTGGATGACAGGCATGACACATCGTATCTCAATCGTATGGAGACTCATTTGCAGGAGGTGCAGCACTCATGTCTCCCACACTGCTTCCATATTACAGCTCCTGATTTGCCACAGCTGCTGCAAATTCCTTTCAATTCCTGCTACACTCTGCAGCTCCACTTGCTGTATGTGTTATGCAGCTCGTTTTATCTTTGGGGCAGTGATAGAGCACAGTTAGAAAGCTCAAACCAGGACACTGCTTGCCCCTACTTCACCTCTCTGTAGCTCTAAGCCTCAGCCTCTCTGCAGACCCCAGGGCAATGTTATTGCTTCAAGGTGAAGGTCATGCCTTGTAGCCTATTTTATCCATTGGAGACTTGGTCTAATTTCCTGCATGCAGAACCAGGAGCCAGAAAACTCCTGTGTTTATAAACCTGACTGCAGCACTAAATCTTTCACTAGCATTGAGCAGTTCACTTCACCTTTCTGACTTAGTTTCCCCATGTGTAAAAGTGAGATAACATTTGCTTTCCTCCCAGGGATATTGCAAGGATTAATTACTTAACTGAATTTGCTTGAAAGGTGAAAAGCATTTTACATATGTTAAGTATTGTTTCTTTGGGACAAAAAAACCTCTGTCCACTTTACACAAGTAATTTTAAAAGCTCAAAACCAAAGAAGAACTGAGGATACTGGCTAACTCAAAACCTTCAGGTTGTGGGAATACTGAGGAAGGAAGATCATCTTAACATGGAAAGGTTTGCAAACACAAAACCTTTCAGCCCTTTGGAAATCAGATGAGGTGAAAATGAGCAACATGTAGTAGACAAATAGGATCTCTTCGTTGGCTCCTTGTTCAAGCCCAATGGAGTAAGCAGCCAGCTATCCTGTCTGGTGGCCTCTGAATCCAGCCAGTCTGGCAGTAGGCGTAGCATGGACCTTACTGGAAAACATACTATCCCAGCTGGGCTTCCAGAAGACCAAACAAGTTTAGTGCTACCTCAGGTGTGCTTCTGAAAGAGACCAAGGAAAGTCAGAGAAATTTGCACTTTCCCTGCTCAGGCTAGAATCCAGCCTTTGGGATTAAAGGCAGGATCACACAGTTATTCCTCCTGCTTCTCACCAGCGTTAAATTAAATTAAAAGAATTCAAAAGTAAATGCCCAAGACACAAAAGGAGCTGCTGTCAGAGAAGTTGCGAATGTGCTAAGGAGTTTAGGATGAGCAGCAGCACTAGCTCCTGACAAGAAAAACAAACTCAAAAAACGGGAGGGATGAAGTAAATGAAAAGCAAACAGCCCTCCTAGGATACCACTTTAAAGAGGTAAACTTAGCAGGACAAAACCAATTACAGTAGCTACCCTTGGAAATGCTGTTCGACAGGTGCTACAGGAGTCTGGGCATCAGCAAGGTACCTACAGCCACAACCAGCCAGTCTCTTCTGCAAGTAGTAGTCTCTGGGAGGCATCACTACCCTCAGGCCTGCCTCCCTAACAGAGTATGGTCTTTCCAGACCTTACAAAGGAGTATCCCATATGCACACTTTCTATCCCACAGCAGAAAAAGTCAGGCATAAATAGGCTAAGTTGCCTACTTATTTCTCCTAAAGTAAAATGGGGGGAATTTATGCAAGCTGTTTCCTGCTAGACCTGTCAAGGAGAGATTAAATGTCTATCAGCGAGGTGCTAAGGAGTACTTGCTCACTGACACAACTGGATCCAAAAGATGGTGTCTGCTTATAACCTGAGTGATGTGAGAACTAGAAAAGGTGAGGCTATATCATCAATAACTGGTAAAACAGTAGATGTGGGTGTTGCAGTACTTCTGCTGTATTCTAAATAACATAGTCCCTTGCAGAGCTGCCATTCAGCTTGCTCACATCTGCCCCATCCCCTTCTCTCCCTTCCTGTATTTGTACCCACTGTGCTGAGATGTATTTGCACCTAAATTGATACATGCATTTTGGCTCTAAACGCACTTAGTGGTGCTCTACCTTCTTGTTCTTACATTAATGTAAGTCAGGAGTAATCCCAAAGGAGATTCACAAGGGCAAAACCAGTGAAAAATGAGTGGAATTGAAAGGAGGCCCAATACATAGAGTCTGAAAGCTGATTTTCTTTCTATTGGAGAGTAATCCAGTCAAAAGTAAGAAGCTTCCAGGTTTCAGGACTTCGAACAAAGAAATTTTTTAGATGTAAAGAACTGATCGTTCCTGGCTGTCACAGGCAGTGTAGATGAGGAAAGCAATGCCTGTATTGACTGGCTCCAGCTGAGGATCTCGTCAGGTGGAATTAACATTGTTCTAAAGAGCAGCCCTGCATGAGTTTACAGGCAGAGAAAAGTTCATGTGACAGGTCCTGGTGTAACCTTTCAGGGGAAGTGATGGTCCAAGATGTGTTCTCTGTAAACAGATAGGAAAGGCAGATGGGAACAGGCTGTGAGGCATCTGCACGATGTTCTCCCCATTCTGGATTAGCCTAACAAACATAAGTGTTTGTGGACTCCTATCTCACTGATATAAGCAAACAGTTCTTACAATTGCTCAGCATGAGAGAAGGGGAAGAAGTTAAGGAAAAATAAAAAGAAAAAAGAATATACGTAGTATTTAGACACTGCTGGAGCCTGGAGTCAATATTGCCTGCTGTTCACAGAGTTGCTGCTTCTGTTTGAAGGACCCTGTGCCTCTCTTTCTTTGTCACACTTGCAATTAGCTTTTCATACACATCTGCTCCTGACCTTAAAATAATTTCCCCTCCACCCTCGAAGGAAAATGATTTTGTAAAGAAACTACTTCCAGAATCACAGTTCTTTTCTCATCCTTCAGTGACTATGGCAGGCAGACTTATATGTCCCAGCTTACTCCAGAAAGGATCTGTGCCTTGCCGAGCATCACATTTCATGGCCAAGATTTTGAAGAAAGCAAAAGGGACAAAATCTTCAAGCACCAAGCCCATTTTTCAGCAGTGTATGGTGTGTCTTAGCTCCAGCTGACTTCTCTTCAACCTTCTCCACTTTTTCACAGCAAGTCCCAATATATCCATGATATTTTGACACAATGACAGGAGCATATACTGCCTGGTAGACTCAGATCTGTATCTCTGCATCCTGTCATGGTACTTCTCTGGAAAGCATGAAGGGTGGAAGAGCGAATATCCCTGGATCTCTTGGACATTTAACATAAACATAAAGCCAGGGCTGAAGCAGAATATTCCCATGGCATTGAATAATTTACTTTGTTCCTTCCAGAGGCAGTTTCATTCACTCCCGTTTTCAGCCTACGCACTAATTGCATTCCACTGAAACTCTCAAAAATGGTCTGTAAAGGGACTCATGTAATACGAAGGGCTCTTGCTGGTGCAGAAAAGTATCTTGCCAGGTAACAGCTGGGTCTTGGTTAGTCCTAGCGTAGATAGTTGAGCTCTTAGTCTTGTTTACTGGATTTATTTTACCTTGGTTTGTTCAGCTCTTTCCATGGTGTCTGGGTGCCCTCACAATAAAGACAGAGAGTGAGAGGACTCACTAAAAAAGCCTGGGAAGATGGATAATACAGATTTAGGTTATCCAAAGGAAAGAGAAGCTATGAAACACTTAAAGCAGAAGACAATCTGAGCTACAGAAATTCATCCCCAATGTAACTTTTATTCCAGTTGGCTACCCAAGAGCTGGATTTGGCCTGCCTGGCAGAAATTGTTTGGGTTAGCCAGTAATGTTAATTGGGAAAAGTGAGCAGTATTACTTTAATTGCACAAAAGAGAGGGAGGACAGATCCTATTTCAAATTTCAGAGTAAGGGTTTTTTTAAGGGGGGGATAAATATTAATACCGAGGCTGTGTTGATGAGCTTTAGGGGGGTTGCTAAGCAACACAGCCCTTTGTCTATAGCCCAGGCGATGCTTGGGAGGGGACCGTGTAGGAATAAAATTCCTATGGCTTCTATAGAAACATATTTTTGCAGCTTTCTTTAAATAAACAGGAACCCAAATCTGTCTCCTTGACTTCCTTTATTTTTGATTTTTCTTCCACATGAAAGACTATCTGCTGAAAATGTAGTTACGGCTGCAATCGGAGAGCATGCATTTGGAGGATGTTGTGTGCCTGACAGCAAAGTCAGGGTGACGCACATGTGTTTTTCACACAATACCAATATTCACTCAATGTATCTCTAAATAGTATGTCTTTTTTTAAACTCTCAGATTCATATTTATGTACTAATTTGCTGTTTATGGCACCAACGGTTACCTTTTAGTCCATTATATTTTGGTGGGTTTTTTTCCCCCAGGTCACCTTAGGGAATTTCATAAATGTATCCCAGTCTAGCACAGAAATGGAATAGCTAATAACATGCTATTACATAACTGATAAAATCAAGCCACACATTTCCAGATATTAAAATTGTGTATTGGTCTAAGCCTTGTAGTAAAATTCAGCTCCACCATACTTTGAATTCATTATGTTCATTTTTATTTAAACCTTGGAACTCAGGAGTACAGGGCAAAGGAACAGCTTTTGATTTGAGATGCACAGAGAGAAAATTATATTTTATTAAGTTAGTGAAAATGCTGACTGCAGAGAAATTTTAAAGAATTTATTTTTTTTTAAATGGAAGTACTCTTATATTCTGATACGAAAGAAAAGCTAAAGCTTTGCTGTTTATAGCAGGAAGCAGAGGTGAAAAGTGGTAGACTCAGTGAACTGCTAACAGTCAGTGCCTTTCTTCTATGATTTGTCCTGGAATTGTCTCCTCAGAACACATACACCACGTACTTTTAACTACTGAAGCCACATTACTGTAGAAAAATATAAGGTGGACTGGAAGAGCCCACTGTGCTGGTGAGAGGTTGTGGATTCAATACTTACTGCATTCAGCATATGCCATTGTGAGATCCTCTGCACAGGGACAGAGGTTCTGAAGCAAGAGGATGTTCCTATCCAGAGCGATAGGCTTGGGAAAACAATACTGCCTTACTTTTATCTTCATTTTGTGAAGACATGATGGTCTTGAAAGAAAGGGACCATGCACTATTACTTATAATTGCCTGTCTCAAGGAGCCAGGAGGGGAGCTTGTGAACGGCACAACAGGAGCCAGCTACAGCTTCCAGCTTCTTCACCTTTTTCCCTTGCATCCTGAGTCCCCAAAATCAGAGGCATCTGTGCTGCCTTGCAAGAGACAGGGACCAAGGAAACAACTTGGAGCTGTTACTTTGCTGGTCATAGAGTGCTCCAGCTCTTTCCCTATTTACAGGTCGAGTTCTGGCCTGTATCACAGTCATACACTTACCCCTAAGGATTCTCCCGTGGTAAAGAGCAAGAAGATCATCTAGGCTTGTTAGGGTAGAATGCAAAGAATATTCTTCTTTTCCAAACCCATGGAAATTTGTAAGAGCCTGCTGCATTTACAAGTGGAAGATGACAGCAACAGAGCAAGAGGTGCAAACCTCAAAAGAAAAAGGTAAAGAGACTTGTTATACTTAGTTACTAAAATGCATACTGAAATACAGAAAAATAAACCATTTCTCTGTTTATGAATCTACATGAGATCAAAAGGCAACCATAAGAAGGTTCTTCAGAGGGTCATTGTCCATGTTGCCAGCACAACAGCTGATTTCACAGAACTCAAGGTTAGTCCAGTACTGAGCATGTGGAAACCACTGGGGATATTAGGTCTGGTTGGTTTGAGTTTTGTTTTTAAAAGGAAAAGCTTTTCTTTACCACAAGATGATCTCCCCTGCTTTTTATGAACACTATGTAAAAACATGGTAACAGGGATGTGGTCATGCATGGCCTCATAAACAGCAATAGCCTGTCTACCTTAGTTTGAGGTCCATGGACCAAAACTACTGATATTTGAGACAAATTCTTGTGAGATCTATGTCCAGTATCTCTTTCATGAGAATTCAGCTTCATTCCTGCATATGTAACTTCTGTGGCTTCACTTCCGTCCTTTCCCAGCTCCCTCACCTGCTGTAGGTTGTAGAACTATCAGAGAAGTCATATGAGGCTTCTGAAACTCACAACAGTTTTTAAATGCATTGGGCTAGTGGAAGCTTGATCATGATGTAGGTAATAAAGCGCAGGCAGCTCCTGAAGAATAGTGTTCCTGGAGGCCTGGTGGCTTGCACCCCCTCCACAGAAGTGGCACAAGGCACCAAATGGGGAACACTTTGTCTTAGGATCTATCTGTAATACACAGAACCCAACAGTGAGCCAGACCCATGCTGTCAGAGCCTGGCTTGGAAACTCTGCCAAAAAAGACAGTGAGCCATGCTGTTCTCCTAGATCAGCCTACAAATTGAAATAAAAAATAAATCAGATTTGATCTGAGGCCTGAGAGAACAACACTGAGCAACCATTGCCAGTGTACTGGGAACAACAGAGAACATTCAACAGCCTTTTCAAAAGGAGGTAGACCTGGCATCTGCTTTTCGTTCTTACTTAGCAGGTATCTGTATGCATCACTCAGTCTATCCCAGCATGGAGGTGGTTCAGAGCACGTCTGTGAACACTTTTTGCAGCAGCCGTCTGTGTGTAACTAGCCTCCTCTGAATTCTTTTTGACAAGCATTCAGACCAGGCAAGTCAGTCTCTGGTCTGGAAGTGAGTCAGCTCCAATGTTTTGCTCCTTTGAGGTTCACTGCTATTCAGCTCAGGGACAAGGGGGATGTCTCAGACACCACACCTAAAATGAAATGCACAGTCTCGGAGCAAAGCTACAGAACTTATTAGGATCCATCCATACAATGATGGGAACAGATTCAGCTAGAACCTACCTTCTTATAAGTAAGAGCAATGGTGAAAAAACCCTGATTTTTGCAGTGTGTGCAGCTAGTATAAAATCTGCTCTTCCATAGCAATACTATAGAATTTCTTATTATGGTAAGTTTTATGCAGAATCAGCGCATACCAAGATTAGAGTATGCACGTATAAAATTTTGAATTCAGCTTACCTCAGTCAGAAGGAACTGCATTTTACAGTGGAGCTCAGGGTGTTATGTGTCCACCACCTGCAATGCACAAGTCAAAATTGTAGTAAGTATATGACAGGTGAAGAGCCAAAATATGAAGTGTTTGTCCCAACAAAGATGTATCATGTCCTTCTACATGTATATTACCTGCTCTATAAACAACTCAGAGTTTTGATTATACCTGTTCGGATAATTTCCTTTCTTGCAGGAAAAAGAGGCAAACCACTCCTCATCTTCCTTTTGACTTGTCTCAAAGGAGTTTTCTGCTAATACTGTAATACTTCCAGGCCTTTCCAACAGCAAAGCAGAAAGCTGGTGTAAGTGGAACTCTTACTCAGCTACCCCTGCCCAGAATGTAATACTCAGCTACCTGGTAAGTGACTTCTCATAAGTTAATGTGAAGAGCTATCCATGCTCTAAAATCTACTCAGTGAAAGGTATAAAACACCTTGCAAATGGGATACCAGGGATGGAAAATAAAGAGCAAAAAGACCTTGGAGTGAAGAGTTGAGACATTTCATCTGTATCCTGCTAGCCTCTGGAATAATTTTACTGATGAGGAATCCTTAAAATTTGATCAATGTTAAGAGGGAGAACGAAAGGTTTCTGGATGCAAATACAGCAGATTTTCATAGAAAAAACAAACCAAAGGGTCATTAACCCCAGCCAGCCACTAATTCTCTGGGAAATCCCCTATGCCTCAACTGTCATTTGTTGCTACTACCTCCATCCCCTTCTTTATAGTGCTATACAAGGGAAAAAAGATCTTGAGCTGGGATCGTGCTAGATGCTGCTCCTGCCAGAGATGTGTATTTATTAGCCTATGGAATTCCTGTCTACGCCAGGAGATACTACTGGCACGTTGTATTTGTGTGCTGCAACTGCTGATCACAGAATGGTTTGGGCTGGAAGGGATATTAAAGATCACCTAGGGCAGGGACTCCTTCCACTAGAACAGGTTGCTTAAAGCCCCTTCCAACCCAGCCTTGAACACTGCCAGAAATATTTCTCTAGATCTTTGCTGAAAAAGTGTGTGTCTGTCAAAAATGCAGAGACAGCAATGAGGTAAATTCTTCTGTTTTGAAGGATAAGCTTATGAGATACAAGGAGTACAATGGACTGGGCAAGGACCACGGAGCTACCACATCAAAATACAACAATGTGCTTTAAAGAAGAGTGCCCTTAGAATTAGTTCTTCTTTCTCCTTTTTGGAGGTGCTGTGTATATGTCCCATGTTTAAGGTTTCAGAAAGAGCAAGGAGATGGGCACGCACATCTTCCTGCTCCAAAGCTGAATGCAGCAGCAACAGTAGTAGAAGAGATGCATAGCATCTTCCCTGCTGCATGATACAGAATATGTGCCATGTGAGGAAAAATAAGCTGGAAGACAACTGCTCCTATAGGGCATGAAATCCTATGGATCCTATGGTAACCTACTGCACATCATGTTCATTCAGAGCAGAGCAGTTTCTGCCCTCTGCTTTAAGCCCCATCCTCCTCCTGGGACATGACCCTGGAAGAGCAAGATCCTTAGGTTGAAAATCATTCAGAGCAGCTGTGGCTGATTCCCTTCCTATGTAAGAGCTGGAGCTCAAAAATACTCTCTTCCATGTGGAGAATGAGGTTTCCAGGTCATTTTAATGCAGTTTGCAGTTTCTGAGAACACGAACTTCGCGCTAATTCACAATGTGTGTAACTTGAATTAAATTAGCAGAGCTATGCAGAATATTAGCCACTGCCTTTTCTACTCTCCTTGGTAGCTGATATAGAGGACAAGAAAACCCAATCACTCAAAACCTAAACAACATTACATGAAATAAACACTTAAAAAAAATATTAAATGAAATGTGAAATGAAACCAATTCCTATCAAGGCCTAAAATGATATCTTTTATTAAAACAACATTCTGCAACATATTGTTACTGCTGAAGTTCTAGTCAGGTGAACTGGGTGGGTTCCCTGGGTCAAGAATTTGCTGACATAAAAAAACAGATTTGGAAGCAGTAGCCTCTTTGCACATACAGAACATTTAATCATTTAATTTTACTCAGTTAGTTCTATTCAACAAGTTAATTTTGAGTTGAGAAATCATAGAGAAGTTAAAAAAAGGGGGAGGACTTGCTTTTCCTTCTGCAATCAATGAATAAAAATGCGTACAATGAGTCCTGCAATTTCTTGGCTACAACTTACTTCAGTGGCTGATCACTAATTATTAATAGTAGCAAACTAGTTACTTTTAAACTTACGAAAAAAGTATGGTTTCTTTTTTTGTTTTGTTTTTTTGTTTTGTTTTGTTTTTGTTTAGCATTTGAGGTAGTTTATTTAAGTAGCAGATTAAGCTATTTTGAGAAATTCTGATTGAATTCTAGTTTTCAGTCAAACATAGATTCATAAAACCAAGAAAAAATCTTGAAAGAAATGAACCATCCTTCATTTTCCAATTAAAAATATGACATTAAGAAACTGATAAAGTGATTCTTAATTTATCATCATAATAAATGTGCATAGATAAATACTTTTTGTTAACGAGAAGAAAGACCTCACTGAGTACTATCTCTTGCTATAAATCAAGGTGTTCTCATGGCTACGAACCCATGAAAGAGAACTTTTCTTTCAAAAAAGAACTACCATAAGTTACTACTGCAAAAAGAGATAAAATCTATTATTTAAACCAAGATTTCCAGCTTGGTGATTTAAATCTTGATTTAAATCAGTTCACTGTGGGTGTTGGAGTTGGCTTACAGCCTTCAAATAATTGTAGGGAAGAAAGGAAATTCTGCTGAGGCATATGCTATAAATATTTGCAGGTATCTGAGACTGCAGTGATGTCTTTACATTTGAAACCTTTGGGTTATCTGTGTTAGAAGATTGTGTATGCCTCTGAATTGCAATAAAATAAGCGACCGCGGCTAAGGAAAGCCACAGCAATTGGTACTTGGCTATTTTAAACATTAACCTAAAATGGTGTGTACAGCTTTTGGACACTGTTTAACAATCAATCTGTTGGCCAGTTACCTTACAAATTAATCTTTCAGTATAGGACAGATCCTGTGATCCCCAAGTTTCATGGGCAGCAGATATAATCTCCAAATGATGATACCAGCACACATTAGAATTGCTGCAGGACAGCAAGAAGAAAAGAAGCAGAACCACATACCATTAAAAAAAAGTATGGCTACAGGCAGAGGCAGCTAGAGAAACCTACAAAATGACAGTTCATAAAGCATATATATAT